>NW_027481911.1:30000-330000 GCF_051107435.1 Chaetodon auriga | reverse complement strand
CTGGAGTCGTTGGTGGTGGTGGGGTGCCTGGAGTCGCTGGTGGTGGTACGCCCTGGGTTGGTGGTGTTGAGCCTGGGGACACTGGGGTGCATGGGGTCACTGGTGTCGTGGTCAGAGTTGTTCTCCCAGATTTCTCACATTTTCTTAGGTGTTGCAAAAACTCAGCTCGGTTTATTAATGTCTTGGGGCAGTGTAGACAGTGGAAATGTTTCCGTTTGCGGCACTCCAAGTTGCAACGGATGAATTCTGAAATTAAGACAAAAACAGCATTAGTATTCCTGAAAAATGTTTGACACAATTACACAATTTACACAATTTGTCTCAGATTCCAAGCAAAAGCTTTGAAATAGCGTCGACAGGCAAGCAAACAAAACACAAAAAAAATGGTTTAAGGACCCCCCCCCCCCCCAAAAAAAAAAAAAAAAAAAAATTGAAAGTAGACTAATTCAATATGTAATATCCATCCATCTATAAAATGCATGGCTACACAACCTCTTTAAGCAGACATACTCTCAGTAATAAGTTATTCTGAAAAGATCAATGAAACACAATTACATTCAATTATTACTGTGTGTTTGGGAGGCATAAGAGAGATGCATTGTAAAGTGAGTTTTTTTTAATTGTAGCACATAAGTAAATAAATTATGCAATATAGCAAAGAAGAATTGCTTACCTCTACCTGGGGACATCTGGGTCACTGCTGTTGTGCCTGGTGTCACTGCTGCTGGTGTGTCTGGGGTCACTGCTGGTGTGTCTGGGGTCACTGCTGTTGTGCCTGGTGTCACTGCTGCTGGTGTGTCTGGGGTCACTGCTGGTGTGCCTGGGGTCACTGCTGGTGTGCCTGGAGTCACTGGTGTCGTGGTCACAGATTCCTCACATTTTATTATGTGTTGCAAAAACTCTTTTCTGTTGAGCAACGTCTTGGGGCAGTACGGGCAGTGGAAATGTCTTTGTTTGCGGCACTCTAAATGACAAATGAATATTGTGAATTCTGAAACAAAGAAGAAAATAACATTAGTGTTCCTGAAAGAATGTTTGAACACTCCACAAATATATTAGACAATGTGTCTCACATTCCAAGCAGGAACAATAAGTTATTCTGAAAAGGTCAATGAATAACAATCATATTCGACAATAATTAAGTTAAATTGCGCGTGTTTTGGAGGCATGAGAGCATTTTGATTTGTGAAGTGAGTTTTCTAACTGTAACACATTAGGAAATAACCTATTACTATTATGCAACTGCAAATAAAGACTAAACCAAGAAATTGCTCACCTTTATGCCGGACTGCTTTTACTCTATGTGACTCTATGTGATCCCAAACACGGTTATAGCTCTCACAGGGCTGAAAAACTGATGGATGGCAGAAAGGGCAATGGTACTTGTGGCAACATGTCTGGCACAGGGACAAAGTTACAGGACCTTTTGAAAGGTTCTGCACTGAGACATGCTGTGAAGCAAAATATTTAATATTGATTAAAACAGATATTGCATTGTAAGAAAAACAACAACACTATACTTACACAAATTAAGCAATAAACTTACATACAAAGTCACACTTAGCAGTGTTAACACCACAGGAGCCCCAGCAGCTTCTGTGCCACATGTTCACCCCAGCTTGTCTCAAATCTATAACAATATAATTTGTTGCACCTACAGCCATGTGAGCTGATGTTTACATACTATGTTGGAGCGAAAACTCTAAAACTATTGTCCAGTTTGATTGATTGATTGATATTTTTATTCGCCGTTTGCATAAGAAAAAGTACCGTTTCATGACAGTATAATTCACTGGTATAAGGTCAACTAAAAGGATGCCACAAGAAAGCGTTTAGGCTTTTTTCAATGGGGTCCTTTTTTAACTCATACAACACTGAATGACATACAAATAAAAAAGTTTGACAAAAGATATACATTGTGTGGTGATTCTTGGAGAGAAGAACATAATGTAACGTGTAAATTCATACATAGTGGAGGAGTTATGATAAAATAGACTGAGAGATACATAGACTTCACATCGTTTATGCGTGCAGCTAAAGACAGAGAAAGAATTCAAAGTGTTTATTGTCATGTGCACAGTAAAGAAACACGTTTCCCTGTACAATGAAATTCTTACTTTGCCGTCCACACAGTTGCCAGCGTAAGGACGTATGGACAGTGAGACTGATATTTATTGCTAAATATAAACTATATTACTGCAGAGAAGTCTCCGTCCGTAATATCGGATCAATTACACACATGTAAACTTATAAGACAAAACAGTCGGTAACATCAGACCAGTTCTACGCTGCCGAAAATACAAGCAATTCAACGGAGCTTCAATGACATAGGAAAACACACCACCATAAATCAAATCAGGGGCTACTAACCGTCATTCTGGATCAAAGTCAAAATCAAAATCAAGTATAGGTAACAGGATGCCAAGATGGCGAGTCTGGGCAGAGATACACTGCTCTATACTTGGTAACTGGAGGCAAGTATAGCGAGAATGAGTATAGCAAGTATAGGCGCGCCCATTTGTGACGTCACTTCCCCAAGATCTTCCCCTGGCAGATCTGCGGCAGATTATCTTCCCCTCCGGCGCCATCTTGGCCTCCAGCTACTCATGACTCGAGCTGAGAGATAGTTGACAGTCACTGCAGTTACTGACTTCAACCCTCCTGCACATTCCACCTTTGGTGCTATGCAGAAAGGCCATGATGGTTTCATCAGGGAAGGATTGGCTGCTTAGGCCTCCTTTGATTGTAGGATGCTTGTTTGTTTGTGTATGTGCCTGTGAAGAAAAAATAAACATCTAGTAAGGTTGACAGTTTGCCTCAGTAAGACAAATTTTTGTCTACTGGTTGTATATGTATGTATAGTTTGAGTTCCTCATAGAAGGCTATAACTATCTTTGGGCACTTATGATCAGTCTCCTCTGAGTCTTTGCACTTCTTAAGAAACATTAGGTCTCCACATGAGTCAGTTGCTCCAATTATCTTCTCTGGCTCAAGTCCTCTCTCAAAGCCACGTACAACTAGAACATCATCCTCCTTCTTCTTTGTTCCCGCTCTGGCTATTAAATGGATGGCTATCTATTTGACAACCTCAAAGGTACAATGCATCATAGGTAGCACAACTGCAGGGATTAACTCTAAACCTCTTGCACATTGCATTTTTGTTATGGTGCCATATGGGCCTTTAACATTTTCCACCGCTTCCCGAGCCATTTGGAGATCTCCGCGTTGGGCATGACTGCTCCATGATTTTCCTCCACCTTTCTTATGGTGCTGGAAAGGTGCAATGCATCATGGGAGTAGACTGGGCTATGCAGTCTTGTTATGCATCATGTGTAGAACCGGAGTCCTATTCCATTATTCCTTGCTGCGGTATTCAGGCGACCGGACCTGCTTTGAACACGCTAAGTTTTTTTTTTTTACCTAATGGAACAACATCTACTGCACATTGCACCTTTCTTATGGGGCCATGCAGAAAGGGAAATGCATAAAGTGTGGAGCTTGGCTACACTGTACATTATACGTACAGTTCACAGTCACTGCAGTGACTAAGTCTAACCTTCCTGCACATTCCACCTTTCTTATGGTGCCATGCAGAAAGGTGAAATGCGTCAAGCATGGAGCTTGGTTGAGCTGTGCATCAAATGAGAAACAGAGAGCACGCGCTTTTGGAGGAATGCTTGTTGAACTCCTGTTTCTGGTCAGCAAACTGGATATTTTTTGTTTGCAGTGCTTCGGCTGTAATTCTCCTGCACTTTGTACCTTGGTTATGGTGTCACGGATTGGGCTAGGTTGTGCATCATATGAACTTTTCTTATGGTGCCAGAAAAGTACAATGCATCGAGTAATAATGTGACAGAAAGTCACTGCAGTGACTAACTCTACCCCTCCTGCACTTTCCACCTTTCTTATGGTGCCAGAAAGGTGCAATGCTTCATGGGTGTTGCCTGTGCGTCATATGCACAGTTTTCAAATACCCTGTGCATCATATGCACTGTTAAGACCCTTTGTTGACCTGTGACCTGATGCATGAAAACTTGTTCTCTTTTCTTGTTTTGTTAGACTTCTTCAAACAGTTGTCACAGATGAAGCCTGATGGCCAAATGATGTCATAGTGCAACACGCAGACCTGATGCATCTTTCGCCCACGGTCTTTACATTCAATAAACCGTCCAGAGTCCAACATGTTATTTTTATTCTTTTCAATTTCTGCTAAATGCAGGAAAAGCAGAAATTGAAAATAAGTGAAAGTGAAATGCATCATATGCGCAACCAAGCACAACCACTGCAGTCACTCCAGTGACAAACTCTAACCTTTCTGCACAGGTGCAATGCACCATGGGCTGTCAGATAGGCTGTGCATCAAATACACAGTGTAACAGACTTCTGCTGTAATATACGTGTTGGGTAGATTAACAAATTTTCTGAAAAGTGAAAATACTGAAAATAATTCAGTGGAATGAATGAAACAAAAGTGGGCTGAGCAGCACACGCATTGCAGCTACAGTATACACTAAAATACAAGGAAGCATGGAGTGTCAGAAACGTGAGTCAGTTTGAGCAGTTTGCGGCCTGGGTCTGCTTTCTGTCTGTCTCTGCAGTCTGTTGAGACATTTATTGTATAATAAATGCCAAGTCAACATACTTACAGACATAAGAGCGACATCTGTCTTCTCGCCCAACTCGATACAAAAAAGTTAATGAGTATTTCCGAAATAACTGTGCCATGATTGTTTTGTTGAACTGTGCATTATATACATAACGTATTTGACAGATAAGTGAAAATAATAGTATAAATGACAGTCACTGCAGTGACTAACTATTACCCTCCTGCATATTTTACCTTTCTTACGGTACCAGAAAGGTGCAATGCATTATGGGTGCTTACTGTGCGTCATATGCACAGTCCACCTTTCCACCTTTCTTATGGTGCCATGCAGAAAGGTGAAGTGCGTCGAGTGTAGAGCTTGGTTGTGCTACAATTCAAGGCCATGACGGCTGTTTTTGAAACATACAAAAGAAATGTGAATGCAGCAAGCACGGAGTCTGTAGAAAAAAAAAGAACCGTCTCAAAGAGATAAACATTTGTTTTTCATACACATTAAGACAACACCACCCCCACGCTCGCCCTCTGCTCTGTAATTACAATGTATAGCTACCTCTGGGGGGATTGTGTGGGTGTGTGTGTGTGTTCTAGGTGTACGGTGGGTGGGATCCGTTGGATATCGAGGAGGCGACGCTGGCGCACCCGCTCATGCCCTGTTCATTCCTCCCCCCGATGACGTCACCCTCATAGCCGGCGGGCTGTGGGCGCGCGTGCAGCCCTGGACATCTAAGGGCATCACAGACCTGTTATTGCTCAATCTCGTGTGGCTGAACGCCACTTGTCCCGCTAAGAAGTTGGACGCCGATCACACGGAGTCGCGTAACTAGTTAGCATGCTGGAGTCTCGTTCGTTATCAGAATTAACCAGACAAATCGCTCCACCGACTAAGAACGGCCATGCACCACCACCCACCGAATCGAGAAAGAGCGATCAATCTGTCAATCCATTCTGTGTCCGGGCCGGGTGAGGTTTCCCATGTTCAGGGTTCTAAATTAACTTTTTTGATCACCAGCCAATGTGGCTGGTGACCTTCTAAAGTTACCAGCCAATCAGAATTTCCACTAGCCAAATTTTTTCCCGGTGAAAATAAGAGAGATTATGAGTGCCACTGAATGCATTTGATCATTTTATTGATATTGTTGGCATGAAAAATGCACAGAAAGTACAACACATGAAACAAAATATACACAGAAAGTGCAAACATTTAATTTATACAAACAAAAAATGCTGTCAGATTTATTATTTTCTAAAAGACATTTTTCCAGTAAGTATTTAGTATCATTACATTCCTAATAAAATGTATTTTTCCTTTCAACTTAAAGTGTTTCTGCTTTCCTTCTTTAATAAGAAATATATATAAGTAACAGCCATGAATTAAACACTTGCAAAAAATTGCATTGGTAATAAATTGAATTATGTATGTACAACTAGAAAACACAAATAGTGCAGCAGTCAGTATTGCAGACTCCTTAGGCTCTCCTGATGACTTCGGGCACTCTCATGGTCCTTTACTGCCTCGACTTTAAAATTATTAGTCCCCACCACAAAATTATTCGTCTTGTTTTTTTCTTTCGTGTACATGCGGCAGTCCTTACAAAACATGACGGCATTTTCGTGATCAAACACAAGCCATTCACGACCTGTCAGCCATTTAGCGTTAAACTTTCTTTTCTTTGTTTCGCACGCTTTGTCGACATTCTCATCCCCTGCCTCCTTCCTGTTCTCGCCCCCAGACGTCTGTCCCAACCACCGCAGCATTTAGTTTAACTTTACTTTTTACTTTTAGTTAGCTCAGTCTCCTTTTTTACAGTTTATACGCCGCCGTTCATTCTTCTTCTTCTTCTTCTTCTTTGTGTTTGCGTTTCCGTGGTTTCTCGCGCCGGTTGCACTACAGACTGTAGTGTGCCTGCGCACAGCCAATGGGCGTCTTGAACGTCATCACGTAGCATTACGACAGTGTTCATGGGAAATGTGGGACGGACTGTCAGGGGGACATATGACCAAGAACTGTAGAGCGGCTCTGACTGACATGATTGCCTAATGCATTACCGGCCAAATTGGCAAGTAAGTTTTTATTTACACCCGCCAATATGAATTTCAACCCGCATTTGGCGGGTTGGCGGGTGTTAATTTAGAACCCTGTTTGTAAGTGTAGGACTGATGGTCGTTGTTACTTCCGAAGGTGGGTGCAATGACTTGTTTTGTCCACTAGATGGAGACAAGTGACTACGGACACAACAGTTTATCTGTGTTGAAGTCTAGGACCCACTGCTAAAGAACAATGAGATACTCCTTTAACACCGAGAGCTTTGACCTTTGTCCCTGTCTGTCTGTCTGTCTGTCTGTCTGTCTGTCTGTCTGTCTGTCTGTCTGTGTGATCCATTAGTCCTGTGCTTTTTTTCATTGCAGCATATTTGAATAGAGCAGCCTATGAGACACTAATGCTGGACAGAGCAGAGTAGGTGTTGGATACATTCTATATGTAACCGGCAGGTTAGGTCTGCCCCACCACCGCTGTATTCTAACAGTAACGTCCCCGCTTCTTCAAGTCACGCACCTGCAGCGAGGCTCCTAATCAGCACCATTTGCGGGACATAAATGCGGGTAGCGGCGCGCCAGCCAATCTCTCTCTCTTTCTGTCTCTCTCTCTGTGTGTCTCTATCTTTATGTTGTAAGGTGGAGTTTTTTTGTTTTTTGGTTGTTGGTCTGTTTTTGAGCACTTGACTGTCAATACTGCTGTTGTTTTTTTGGACTGGTGAGCAAATAAAAGTGGTTTGAAAAATCAAAAATCTCTCTCTCTGTCTCTCTTTCTCTCTCTCTCTGTCTGTCTGTCTGTCTGTCTGTCTGTCTGTCTGTCTCTCTCTCTGTCTCTATGTCTCTCACTTCCTATCAAAAGTTATTCACAAATGAAATCTTGATCCAGGGGGTCATTGGTGTGCAAAGTGCTATCACTGTGATACATGGGCTGGCCCGTGCCTGCCCTCCTGTGGCCACTGAGGGGATCTGTCGCTTTGTGCTGCAGCAAATGTGATGAGATGGCGACGTGATGCACCGAAGCCCCACCGAAGATCTCAAAACGTGTGAGTCAGTGTATGTCCAATTAAGAAGAGAGATTAAATCTGCAGACCCAATTTACTGTATATAAAGAGAAATTCAACCTCACTTGCGTTGCATTGCAACCTGAACCCTGTCTCCTGTGAAATAGAACAACATCTTCAACAGATATTGAGGTGGCACTACAAATACTGGATGCGGTGGTGTGTTACAACTGCCTGCCCTCAGACTCTCTCACTGTCTTCATCATCACACTCTGTCGAACCGTCAGCATCATGGAGTTTTGTGAATCCTGCTGGAAGTTGATGAGGAAGGTGTTGGGGACTCACCTCGGCCACAGTGCCGTTTACACTATGTGTCTCTATGTCTCTCTCTCTCTCTCTCTGTCTTGCTCTCGGTCTCCCCCTCTCTCTATGTCTGTCTCTCTGCCAGTCTATCTGTCTCTCTCTCTCTCTCTGTCTCTGTCTGTCTGTCTCTCTGTCTCTCTCTGTCTGTCTTTCTGTCTGTCTGTCTGTCTGTCTGTCTCTCTCTGTCTCTATGTCTCTCTCTCTCTCTCTCTCTGTGTGTCTCTCTGTCTTTCTGTCTGTCTGTCTCTCTCTCTCTCTGTCTCTATGTCTCTCTCTCTCTGTCTCTATGTCTCTCTCTCTCTCTCTCTCTCTCTGTGTCTCTCTGTCTGTCTGTCTGTCTGTCTGTCTGTCTGTCTGTCTCTCTCTCTCTCTGTGTCTGTCTCTCTTTTTTTTTGGTTGTTGGTCTGTTTTTGAGCACTTGACTGTTAATACTACTGTTGTTTTTCTGGACCGATGATGAGCAAATAAAAGTGGTTTGAAAAATCAAAAATCTCTCTCTCTATCTCTGTGTCTGTCTCTCCCTCTCTGTCTGTCTGTCTGTCTCTCTCTCTGTCTTTATGTATCTTTGCCCTCCTGTCGGCTCGTCATCAAGCTTGATGACGAGGCGATCATTTGAATCAGGTGTGTTGGAGCAGGAAACATCTAAAACATGCAGGGCAGGGGTCCCAGAGGAATTAAGAAACACTGCTCATGCACCTTCCTATCAAAAGTTATTCACAAATGAAAGGCCCACCGAAGATCTCAAAATGTGTGAGTCAGTGTATGTCCAATTAAGAAGAGAGATTAAATCTGCAGACCCAATTTACTGTATATAAAGAGAAATTCAACCTCACTTGCGTTGCATTGCAACCTGAACCCTGTCTCCTGTGAAACAGAACAACATCTTCAACAGATATTGAGGTGGCACTACAAGTACTGGATGTGGTGGTGTGTTACAACTGCCTGCCCTCAGACTCTCTCACTGTCTTCATCATCACACTCTGTTCACCCGTCAACGTCATGGAGTTTTGTGAATCCTGCTGGAAGTTGATGAGGAAGGTGTTGGGGACTCACCTCGGCCACAGTGCCGTTTACACTATGTGCCGCATAATGGAAGAGAGGGTGTACATGGAGGATGCACCATTGCTGAGAGGAGCTGTGTTCTTTGTTGGAATGGCACTATAGAGCGCCTGCTGCAGCCGATCCAGACAACAGGCAGTGTGGCCACCAAAAACTAATCAGCGGCGATTACATCCCCAACACTGCAGTCACATCTTTCAGACACTACTGTGAGGTTATCCTGCTGTTGGAGAACCAACTGACAGGGAAAGAAGTTCATTATTTTTTCTTTGTTTCTCTGGAGTTTTTGGAATGCTACTTCAACAACATCAGGCCGGTTTCCCTTTAACAGCAAGATGGAGACAAGACGGACCAGGGCAGGTTCTTCCTTGGAGAAGGTGGGGTCCCATCGTCCAACCCTGCATCAGATTTACAACGGCTGAAGTCAAAGTGAGTAATCAGTATTACTACATCAAAAGCATGCTCTATGAATCTTTCAAGGCTTTGATTTGACTCATAGCAATTAAACAGACGAGGACACATTGCAGCTGTTTTTGTTTCATTCGTTGTGTTGAACTGCTGTCGAATTGGTCTACACACACCCGCATCCCTGCAGGACTGGAATGCTTATTGCAGGGCCTTCCCTGTAACACTGACTGGTGACCCGCCTTTAAAAGACCAATGTACAAAGGCTGGTTTTCTACACTACCGGCCTTACGACCACAAGTGGAGGGATCTCCAACTTAGGCAGCGGAGTCAATACATACTATATATATACACACACACACACACACACACACACACACATATACGTGTATATATATATATATATATATGGAGTACATAAAGGTGAGTAGCATATGCTACTCACCTTTTTGTACTCCATCATACAGCTTATTCCATTGACAGGAAAGTCGACCCCCCTCATGCAGCCCGAATACAGAAGACACTGGACAAGGAGACAGCGTGGACATCAAACAGACCCACTGTCTATGACCTTGTGAAGGGCGGGGTTCCCCCTCAACAACAAATTGAGGACAACAATCTCCTCATCCGCTCAGTCGCTGAGCAGAATTGGAAGGGCTTGGCCTTTAAGGATTTTGGAGAGGAAAAAGGCAAAGGTACACGCACACATGATTTGCAATCCAACCCCCAATTTTAAGTGAGTGATTACTTCTATGTGCATGTGTTGAGTCGGTGCTCCCAATTATTAAATGGTCATTTATTATTTTGTATTTATGATGGGCAAACTTAATGTTATGTTATGTTTATTGAGTGTTTGAGTTGATTGAGGACTGATTGATTGCAGCTGTCTGATATCCATCGTGGGCGTGTTTAATAAAAGTCTCGCACCCGCAGCTGAGTTCAGTTGTGTGTAGGTGACCTGGGAAACAGCAGAGCGTCTCCGATCCATTTCTCCTTGTATACGGTGCTTTTTCTCTGACTTCTGGGTTCTGGGTGGGTGTTTCCACCGTGTGTGATGATTAGATGCTGTTAGCACCATGAGCAGAAGAATCGCAGACACAAGCCGCTGGTCTCGGCTCCTATTTGACGGAGATGAAAAGAATTACGAACTATGGGAGAAGAAGTTTTTGGGCCGCCATCGTCTGCAGGGCCTGAAAAACATTGTTTTAAATGACACCGACACGGAAGACGCAGAGGAGCTGCTAGTGGATGCAGCCAAGAATGCCGAGGCTTTGATGACAAAAGTAGCAGATGACAGCCGAGAAGCTCTGAAGATTTTAAGGGACTATTAACAAGGTAAAGGAAAGCCACACATAATCAACCTTTATACAGAACTGACATCACTTCAAAAGTCAGTCAGTGAAAGTGTGACTGAATATGTGATCCGTGCTGAGACCACAATCACAGCTTTGAGAAATGTTGGAGAAACGTTAAGTGACGTTATGGTTCTGAAGGGGCTGCCTGAGTCCTTCAAACCATTTGCGGTTCATATTACACAGCGTGCTGAGAACGTATCTTTTGCTGAGTTTAAAACAAAGCTACGCAGCTACGAGGACACAGAGAAGATGTGGGCTGCAGCAACAGATGACAACGTGATGAAGGCGCGCATGCATCAGCAGAGAGGGAGACCTGCCAGCGCAGGTGACTGAGGAGCAGAAAGGGCAGCAGCGGACCTGGCGTGCTTCAAATGCGGCCTGAAGGGACACCTGGCCAGAGCCTGCCAGCGCAAGTTGTGGTGCAGTCACTGCAGGAGCACCGCACACCGGGACACCACCTGTAGAAGGAAACAGCGCAGAGACCAAGACGACGCACGCAATGTCTCTGGGGGGGGGGTCGACTGCGGGGCAACATCGCATATCATCACAGATCTCGCCAAGTTCAGGTTTGATGGTTGAGGTTTGATGAGGAGTTCCAGGCTGATACACACTGCGTGGAGATGGCTGATGGCACGAGGTGCAAGGGGGTGGCAGAGCGCCGCGGCGATGCAGAGGTCTGTCTGATTGACGGCAGAGGCAGACATCTGAACACCACGCTGAGGCAGCCCTGTACATCCCATCCTATTTTCTCGGTGAAAGCAGCCACTGCCAGCAGAGCCACCGTGATCTTCAAGAAAGGGAAGGATGTGTGACATGGCATGAGATTCTGGGGCACTGCAACTATGATGACATTCAGAGGTTACAAAGTGTTGTTGATGGCATGAAAATTAAAGATCCAACAAAAAAACCCTCCACATTGTGAAGTGTGCACTCTGGGAAATTTTTCCAAACCAGAAACAGAGACCCTGATACGAGAGCTAAAACACCTCCAGAGCTAGTACGCACAGATGTGGCCGGACCGATCCACCCAGAGTCCAGAGATGGTCACAGATATGCACTTTCATTCACTGATGACTTTTCCAGTACAGTGTTTGTGTATTTCTTAAAAAGCTACAGAGAAGTTTGTAGCTGACACAGCCCCATACGGCAAGGTCAAGTGTTTCAGATCTGACAATGGTTCTGAATACACAGGAAAAGGTTACCAGGCTCTACTCATTAAACATGGGATTAGACATGAGACATCAGCACCTTACTCTCCTCACCAGAATGGCACTGCTGAGCGCAATTGGCGCACACTTCTTGATATGGCACAGTGCATGTTGATTGAAAGTAATCTGCCAAAACAACTGTGGACGTATGCAGTCCAGACTGCTGCTGTGGAGAGGAACAGATGTTTTAATAAACGCACAAAGCAGACACCAATCCAAGCACTGACAGGCAGACGGTCAAACCTGCCTCGAACGCAGAGGTTTGGGTTGGAGTGTTTTGCTTAAAAACAAGACAAAAGAAAATTAGATGGTGTGAAAAGGGTGTTTTCATCGGGTATGACAAAAACAGTCCAGCATACATTGTCTACTTTCCTGACACTAAAAAAGTGCAGAAGTGCAGGGTGGTAAAATTTGTGGCTAAAACAGGTGTAGGGCAGCAGACATAGACTAACTTTCACAAGGTGAAATCTCACACAAATGAAAAGTTGGTGTGTAAGCTAGAGAGGTCACTGTATGGGCTAAAACAATTGGGCAGGAATTGGAACAAGGTTTTGCATGACTAATATACCCCCACTAAAAACATGCAAGAAGATCACCACCTGACCAATGGTGACAAAAGTGGAACTGGGTCCCCGGGCGCCGGTTGGATGGCAGCCCACCGCTCCTGGTCCGCCGCGGAGGAAGGACGACCAGGATGGGTTAAAGGCGGAAGTCAAATTTCACCAGTGCATGGCGTGTGTGGGCATGATATGGGCATGTATCTGTGTGACAAATAAAGGGGATTGTCCCTCTGATTCTTCTATCTGACCCAAATCAAGTTTGTACAGAACCAGGCTGACCACTGTGTTTACGCAAGGGAAACAGAACATGATAAGGTGATCATGGTTATTTGGATTGATGACATCATCATTGCAGCAAGTGATGAAAATGCATTGCAGCTTGTGAAAGACATGCTTACAGCAAGGTTCAAAATGAAGGATTTGGGCAAACTCAGATATTTTCTTGGCATTGATTTTAACCAGAGTGACAACTGTGTGACAATGTCACAGACAAAGTATGTTGAAAAACTCCTGGAGAGGTTCAACATGCAGGATTGTAAACCTAGATCCACACCGTGTGAACAAAAACTGAACTACACGGATGATGCAGCACTGATGAATAATGACACAAGATACAGAGACGCAGGAGGAAGCCTCATCTGTTTGATTGTGTGTACCAGACCTGATTTGAGCTGTGTTGTATAAGCAAACTGTCACAGTACGTTACTGAACCTACTGCACAGCAATGGGGTACGGTTAAGCATATACTGAGGTATCTCAAAGGCACAATTAACAAAGAGTTGTGCTACAGGAAAAGTGATGAGAACCTGGATAAACAAGCACACAGTGACACGAACTGGGCTGCTGATGTCAATGATAGACAAAGCACATCAGGTTATTGTATAAGCATATACAAGGGCAGCACTTTAGTGTCATGGACAACCAAAAAGGAGCCAAACGAGGCTGTCCAGGTGTGAGTCAGAGTACATTGCACTTGCAATGAAATGTGGTCTCCAAACCTCAAACCCAGTGAAACCACTAATCCTCCAGTAAAATCTCTTTTAAACCAATGCAACCACTTACCAACCCACAAAGCCTCTTGAAAAATCTCTCACATCTCAAAACATCTGTGTGAAAACACTTGGAAACTAGTAAAATCAAAGTGAATTCAACAAAATCCTCAGGTGAATCCTGGATGGACTCTCAGGTCAATCCAGCAACACCTGGAGTGAAACCTCATCCATATAAGGACCTGTGTTCCAAAGCCCTGGTCCACTCCTTTGATACGTCACAAAGTGGCTTTGATCTATCAGAGATGACATCAACATTCCACTGAGCTCAGGGCTTGAGGGAGGTCATTGGTTTCCATAGCAACAATAAAGACAATATTGATACCTCCACGGGCATTGCACAAACAAATCCACATAATAAGTCAGTAAGAGTGATCCGAGTGATGATCAGTTTGACGGCAGGTACAGATCACCAGCCCTGAGTTCTGGAGCTCAGAGGAACTTCCTGACAGCGGTTAGGCCACAGCAGAAAACCTGGCGCCTCTCCGTCCTCACCGTCAGTGGTGCTGACGTCTCGAGTGGGGGAGTGTGGAAGTTGCAGTCGTGACAGCAAGAGCTCCCACTTTCAAATGTGGTCTCCAAACCTCAAACCCAGTGCACTGCAGAAAAGGTTAGTCCAAATATAAGATATAAACACTACATTTGGGAAGAAAATTACTTGAAACTAGTGAAATTACCCGTCCATGGAGCAGGGAAATTTTACTTGATAAGAAACCTTGAAACAAGATTTTTAAATCTGGAAATAAGTTTGTAGGTAAGTATGTAAAAGGATTAAAATAAGCTGAAAATGCTGATTTTTAGGTCAAAATCCTTGAAATCAAACTTAATAATAAGTGAAAAATACTAAATATAAGCAAATAATTTTTGTTTTCATTTTTTATTTTCTCATTTTTAGCAGATCAAGGTTTAAAAACAAGAAAAACATTACTAATTTAAGTAAAGATTACTCAGTACTAGTGCAGTGTGATTAAAACTAAACCCAAAAACTTAAAACCCGACCTTATTCTAAGATTATACATCTCGACTGACTCGACTGAAATCACAACCAGGACTGCATGGATGATAAGCACCAACGTTTATTTAACTCTCAGGATTAATAACTACACCATCAACACTGTGTCAGGGTTGTTCCACAATCTTAAAATCGGAATTAAAGCATTTTAAGATTTTTTGTGGCCCAAACAAAGACCAAATTAATTTGGCACAGAAATCACACACACACACTGTAAATGCCAAAACAAGATGATCCACTAAAAACGAATAATAGAAATCACAAAATGGTCAACCTGACTCACTTAAAGCGCTAGTGGCATCTTGGTCGTGGATGACATCATCAACTACCTCGGTTTGAATGACAAAGAGGAGCGTTGCAACACATTTTGGATATGTCAAGTGCAAAGTGCAGCAGTATGCCATTAACACCAACAACCCTTCCCAGACATCCTCCTGGGGGAGGGTGCTCACTGGTACGTTTCCCACAACGACAATGTCGACTGTTCCATCAAAGATCAGCACCGGTGAGGAGAGAGGCCGCTTTTCCAGGTAAAGCACAGGGTCCTCACCTGGCTGGAGTAGAATGAAAAGGACAATATGGTGAATATGGTGAAAATCTTACAAAGTTTATTAGTCTTATTTTTAGTCAAAATGTCTCATCCCACTTGATTTAAGATGAATTCACTTTACAAGTAACATTTCAGTAAGATGGAGGGACTTGTTTTAAGACAATGCATCTTAAATATCTTGTTAAGTCAAACAATCTTGAAATGATCTTGTTTTGACTTGTATTTTGCAAGAAACAAGCTTCATTTAACATTTCGTGCATTTTTCAAGCTGAGTTGTCATTTGTAGACGATACATAATCTTGATTTAAGAGATAAACTTCACTGGATTCAAGTAAATGCATTTTATTGGAAAATCACCAATTTATATCAGAAAACAGCTGCATTGATAAAAGGAAGACAAGATTTTCTTTTTTTTTTAAGGATGAGTTACAGTCAGCAATGAACATCACGTGCTTAAATCGCATTAATAATTTATCATCACCATCACGCTTCGTGGTACACCTCAAAGGACGATAACATTATACGTATGTACACAAAAGTTAAATGCAATACTTACCGAAGCTCAGCTTATCTTTAGGGGCCCAGCTGTCTCGAGTGGTAGTACAGGTCTCCAAGTTGTCTTACAAATAAGCAGCAGCACATTTATCGCCCGCTTGTTTCATTTCTTGTTTAAATACCTCAGCACCGCCGCGCCGCAGTGATGACGTATTTTTGTAGGCAGACCGGAGGTTGTTGAACTTCGCGGAAATAAATTTGGAGGCCAACAGACATTTATGACAGTTACACATTTTGTTTATCATGATATTCCTTACTGTGCAAAACCACTGTCACTATCTTTAAGCCTGAATTTAATTTTCTAGGTTAAACGCTGACGACCTACGAACTACAACTCCGTCGACGGATTATGACATCATTAACCTGAGACTACCACCGCGTTGCATGTCGGCCGTTAGTGAAACGCAGTAAGTGCGCATAGTACCGAGGGGGTTGAAGCCGTGCACAATTGTAAGTACATTAATACGATTTTCACAAGTTTTGTGTCGAATATAGTTTTTAACGTTATACGTGTTTTTAAAAAAGTGTTAAGTATGTATTGTGATGTTTTGCTGCCAGACTGATCCAACTGGCGAGGGGAGCTCAAAGCTAGCTTGCTATCATTAGCTAAGTTATGAGCATGGACCAACTAGATGACATTGCTAAATCGACTTTGAAGGCTAAGGTTAATGTAGATTGAGCTTTGGATCAAATAAAGACCAGATATTATCAAAAACTTGTTGTTCTTAAATATTTTTTCACAGTGTGTGGTTTTAGATAAAATGTGTGCATGTAAAATAATTGTTTATGTATATTAACGTGTGTAACTGAAATCAAACCTAAAAGCAAAGTTGTGAATTTCTAATTCAAGATATTATAGATGTAGAAATGCAATGTATTGTATGCTTAATGTGAAAATGTTTCTGCCCATTACGATATGTTCTTTCTTTCTTGTACAAATGTCTGGAAGAACTTTTTTGGGTGCCCCCTGATCACTGCAGCGCAATAATTCAACTTTTCATTCATTCTAAAATGTTCACAGCTGCAAACGTCAGTGAGGAAATGATGGGCACCCTGTCTCGTGAAGACCTGCGGGATCTTTTCCCAGGCCCAGAAAACTTCTTTCAGAGAAAAGCAGTTTGGCGTGCCTGCCATGATGATTTGGATGAGGTCAGTTTCTGAATGAGGCTAACAAATGGAACCTCAGTCTTAATGTACACAATTAACAATGAAATGTTGCCGTTACCATTTGGTTGTATTTTTTATTTGTTGGTTTTTGATTTTACAGGAATCTGGCAGAGAAGACTCTCACTCAAAGGACAGTATTACTTCTTTTAATGAGTCACCCTTGCCACAGACCACCACTCCTGTGAAAGAGTATCCTGCAAAGTACATGACCCCAGAAAAGGTTGTCAAGTTGTCTTTCCCAGAATATGTGTTGCACACTGACTCTGAACTTGAACAAGTCCGAAAACAATACTTTGAATTGGCAAAAAAAAAAAGGCGAGGAGGGCAACTTTGAAATGTCAAACTCATCCGGAACACCATGACCAGTCTGATTGCAATCCTGAGGGCCGAAGGTGATGGAGAATCAGACAGATACCCATCAAAACCAGAGGTCACAGCTATGGCCAAGAGAATAGTACAGCACTACCCCATGCGACAGGACAAAGGCAGCAAGAAGACTTCATGGGTAAGTGTTGAAAGGCATCCACTTAGTTGCCATAGCAACTAGACAATAGATAAGGCCACATACTCAAACAGGCAATAACTACATATCTTGGAAGCATTAGCAATTATTATGGACTATCTGGAAGGCACAGAAGTTTTGATGCTGAACTTGGAAGATTTACTGATTTAAACTCAATATTTGGAATTTACTGCTTTGGATGGAAAAATTGGAAGCATAAGTGATTAATACTCAACATTTGGAATATAGTACTTTGGATGCTAAACGAGGAAGCATTAGTGATTAACATTGAATACTTGGAATACATTGCTTTGGATGGTTAACCTGTAAGCAATAGTAATCAATATTCAATACTTGGAATATATTGTTTTGGATGCTAAACTTGGAATCATTAATAAACAATACTCAACATGGAATGTACTGCTTTGGATGCAAAACTTTGAAAAATTAGTGATTCATTTTCAGTATTTGGAGCATGTAGATTTTTGGACTCTAAACTTGGAAACAGTAGTGATTTTGATTCAATATTTGGAATACATACCTTAAGAGCCTAAACCTGGAAAGGCTAGTTACTATAATGCAAAGATTGGAAGGTTTAGTCACTTGTATTTTATCTTTGTATTTTATCGTGACCCACGTCACCCGACCCTACTATCGAAACTCAGAGAGTGAGAGCGAGTGCACCGTGACACAATAACAACAATAACAAAGTCTGCTCACAGCCTAGATCCTAGTGTGAGCCAGAAATAACAACAGAAAAACTTACTGTTCAATTGCCAACTCCTCGTTCATTATGATAATGTTAGGTGTTTTCATGTCACTGAGACAAAATCTAGCTTCTCTGGCTGGTTTCTCCAACCTTGCATACTCAACTTTTAATGAGTCTAAAATGAAGCACGCTTAAACATGAAAATGAAAAACTCAAGATGTTCGTCTTACCAGGAAAACAGGATCATCCTGCATTTTCCGGAAACTGAGCGGACAAGGACCCTCTCCCCTTGTTAACAATTATTGCTCAATATTAATTATTATAATATAGTACTTAGAATGCTAAACTTGTAAAGTGATGTTTAGTGCTCAATATTCATTATTTGGAAGTAAGAATGCTAAACTGCTAAGAATTAGCACTCAATATTCATTATTTGTAATATATTACTTGGGATGCCAAACTTAGAAGACTTAGCGCTCGATAGTTAACATATGAAATATGGTACTTATATTGCTAACTGTAACGAGCTAGTGGAGGACCCAATTGCAGTACCGGCCGATTTACAGGGAATACGGGGAAACGGACAACCGGAGCAACAATGTGCCATACTGAGCAGAGAGCCGGCTCAGAGGGAGTTAGTGTGAGGAGAGCGGATCGAACACGGAAATCACAGACAGATTTCGGCATGGTTGAAACCACCGAGGCGGTAAGATCTGCACACCCACAGACACAGGGCTAGGACAGAAGGAGTAGTCAGGAACAGGCGAGGTCGGACACCGGAGATCAGTCTGGACAAGAACGCTGGAGAGTCTGGCATGGCGCAAAGACAATCAGGCAACTGGGAAGAATGACAGAGTGGCTTAAATACCCTCCTGATGACTCTCATTGGCGAGGTGTGCAGATAGGCAGGTATGGGGCGTGGCTGAAGAGCTGCAGCACAGGTAAGTGCTATGCTGGACTGTGACAGCTAATCCTTGTTAAGAATTAGTGATTAATATTCAGTTTATTGAAAATGCTAAAACTTGACTGGCTTTGTGACAATGCAATGATTGGAAGGATTAGTCATTTTCACTTTATTTTTGTAATTGCATCTTACCTTCATCTCATGACCATCGGCTGCTTGTCATTTGTGAAGATATTTCCTGGAGGCTGTATTTATACTCTCAACCAGCTCAACCAATCACAAATGTGATTGGCATGTGCTCGTTTTGGAAATATTTAAGTATAAGAGATTGAAATTTTGGAATACCGATCCTCATTTTTAACATTGATTGCTGTAATTAACAATTAATACTTATCTGCATACTGTATTATTGGGATTATTTGGAATAAGACTTTTTTTTTTGTGAATATAATATTGTCTAAAAAGTACTAAAAAAAAAAATCTTTATTATTTTTATTATTAAGTAGAAGAGAATGCAAACTTGGAATACCAAATCTAATTAACATTGCTGGAATAAAAAATTAATACTCACTTTCATACTGTATTCTGGGAACTGGAGATAGTATAAAATGTCACTCATTTGGAATAAGACTTTTTGCAGAAAACATGAACATAAAACAAGTATTCTTAAGCCTGGGACTCACTGCCTGTGTGAGCAGTGCGTGTTCGTGGCGTTACCTCTACTGCTGCGGCTCGCACGCGTGTGGCGTTCACACATGCAGTGCGTCTGCTGCGCTGCTGCTGCGTGGCTCTGCCTGCCAGTCCTGTCTTTGTACATTGAGTTTGCCTTTGATAAGCATCATAAATAATAGAATAAATAAAAGCCTTGTTAACAAATGAAGGGATTCTGTTTAATCTTGATGGTATTATGTCAATATGAATATAAACAGATAATTTTCAGGCTATTTTGCAGATACACACACACGTCTCGCAGAAAAAAATAGGCGAGACTCTCTAAATCTCTAGATGAGATGCAGAACGCACACGCACTGCACACGCAGGCAGTGTGTCCCGGGCATTAAATATAACAACCTTTTTCTTGAAATGAGAGATTCAGTCTTTTGAATCAAGACTATAATTATCACATTCTTGGGATTGGTGAGTCAGGCTTTTGATTTGCTTATTCTTCCCATTTTGTGTCATTTGTTACCTTAATACTTGAAAATATCTATACAGGACTTTACCTAATTAAGCATGACAATTAGTGGGTTTGAACAATAACATTTATTTCACTGCAGCATCAACATGATAAAGAGAAATAATGCGAGAACAAAAGTCAGGATGGCCACTATCGCCAAAGTAGTCATAAGACAGATCTCCATCTTGTCAGGTTTACAGCAGCATGACAAAAAGAAAACATCAATCAGTCATTCAGGCCATTCTTACTAACAATCTAGAGTCATGGACATTGCTAAGTATAACACATATCCCTGCCTTTACAACAACAGCAGTTGCTGCTTGTGTTTGCGCCACCCTGTTGTTTTCACCAGGATAAGGAGGAGGGCCCACGTCATCAAGGGGCTGGAGTAGAATATAGAATTTTTTATTGTCAAATTACATAATGAGTCTAAAATACAGCACACACAACAAGAAAATTAAGAACTTAGGATGATGGTCTTACATGGTAATGAGGAACTTCTGTCAGATGCCAGTCAGCGATCTGGATAAGGACCCTCTCACCTCTAAATGCTGCCATTTTGAATTTTAGTTTCTTTTAAAAAAACACAACATTACATACATTACATTACAGAGCTGTTACATACCGAGCATTTAGACAGGTTACTTGTCCTTACAAGGTTCCTGGTACTTCAACATTCCTTTATTGGTCCCGTGGGGGGAAATTCCAGTACTTAGTAGGCTCCTTAAAATAAAAAAATGCCACACATTTAAACTGGCAATAGATACGTGTCTTCTGTTTAATACTCTTGTTTTACTCACATTTCTTTCAGAATTTTCAGAGTACTTTTAAAAGAAGAGAGATATTTCACATATTGTGAAAGCAGTGTGTGTTTATGTTTGTGTGTGTGTGTGTGTGTGGGGTGGGGGGGGGTACTATAACTTGTGTCCTTACTGGTGAGCCTAGTTCCTCTCGGGTTTCCTCTTTAATTTCCAGACAACTGGAACTCTGTGAAGACTAAACAAGCAAGCAAGCAAAGTTTATTTATATAGCACTTTTCACAGACACCGGTCACAAAGTGCTTTACAGTTACACAACATTAAAATCAAATATGTATGCGTACAACAGTCATATAAACATACAATCATATATAGCACCAGAAAATAAATGAATAGAATAAAATAAAATACATATGTACATAAAAAACACATGAAATATGCAGTCATACAAGCAGCATTGAGAGGGATGTAAAATGTCAGAAGTTATCCAAACGCCTGTCTGAACAAGTGGGATTTAAGTGTTTTTTAAAGCTTTCCACAGAGTCAATACATCTCAACGTAGCTGGAAGGCTGTTCCAGAGTTTTGGAGCTGCACATTCAAAAGTACGATCACCACGAGTTTTGAAATTGGTCCGAGGAACACTTAGCAGACCCGTGTTAGATGATCTTAATGCTTGGCCCGTGGTGTAAGGGTGCAGGAAGTTCCTGATATATTTTGGGGCCTGGCCGTGTCGGGCTCTGTAAGTAAGCACTATGATTTTAAATTGAATTCTAAATTTGACTGGTAGCCAATGCAGTTCAGTTAAAATAGGGGTGATGTGAGGCCATTTACTAGACTGGGTTAAAAGCTTAGCAGCAGCATTTTGAACCAATTGTAGACGCTGAATTGAGGATCTGTTGAGGCAGGTAAAAAGGGACTTACAGTAGTCTAAACGTGAGGAAATAAACGCATGAATTAATTTCTCCAAATCTTCTATTGAGACAACAGACCTTAATTTAGCTATGTTTCTTAAATGAAAGAAACTAGATTTAGTCAGTGCCTTAATGTGACTGTCAAAGCTCATTGACTGGTCAAAAATTACACCAAGGTTTCGTATGTTGGAGCAAGTAGAACGGGATAGGGCACCAAGTTTCTCGTTAATAGGGACTTGAAATTTATCAGGGGCAAAGATCATGACCTCAGTCTTATCATCATTCAGCTGAAGCAAGTTATTTGCCATCCATTGCCTAATTTCCCATAAACAGTCATTTAACATAGATAGGTTGTCAATCTCAGCAGGTTTAAATGAGAAGTATAGCTGAATGTCATCAGCATACAGATGGTAGGAGATGTTAGGGAAAGAACTAATAATTAGACTGAGTGGAAGCATATAAATAGAGAATAAAATTGGTCCCAAGACTGAGCCTTGAGGAACACCACATGCCAGCACAGCAGCGTCTCAAGTAAAACCGTTAGCAGAGACAGAGAGTGTTCTATCAGCCAAGTATGATTTAAACCACTCTAATGCAATACCTGAAATGCCCACTAGGTGTTTTAGCCTGTGAATTAAAATGTGGTGGTCCACAGTATCAAATGCTGCGCTAAGATCTAATAAAATCAAAACAGAACAGTGACCAGTATCAGCAGCCATTAAAATGTCATTAGAGACCTTAAGAAGAGCTGTTTCAGTGGAGTGGAGTTTGCGGAATCCTGATTGGAATTTGTCGGCTATATTGTGCAAATCAAGAACACGAAGTAACTGTTCTTGAATAACCTTTTCTAAGACTTTGGAGATGAAAGGAAGTTTTGATATAGGTCTATAGTTCTCTGGCAAGGATGGGTCTAGGTTTGTTTTTTTAAGCAGGGGGTGAACTATAGCCTGTTTAGAATAACTGTCAGCCAGCGTAGATTTCTAGTGCACTAACCACCTTTGTGCTGTGGACAGGAAGCTCTGTTTGTTATAATGGTCTGTATAGCAAGGAATGCCGACAGAGGGAGTTAGTACTGTGTGCAGTCTGGACAGTGACCTGAGGGGGAACCGCTGACGAAGAGAGAGGAGTTACTGATTCAGGTGTGAGAGAGGGGCTTACCTTATACAGTCAATCACGTAAGGTAGCAGATAGAGCGGCGTGTTGTCGCTAACTTAGGGCTACCCAGCCTATTTGGATGGACTCCGTCGGGCCTGAAAAGAGAGAAGCGGTTCCAGAATAGATTAAAGTTGTCAATGAAGTCTATAGATAGATTTCCTGGAAGCATTAGTGATTGATTTTCAAAACTCGAATAAATGGCTGTGGATGCTAAACTTGGAACCATTAGTTATTAATATTCAATACTTGAAGTATGTAGAACTTTAGACTTTATACTTGGAAATAGTAGTGGTTTTTATTCCATATTTGGAAAATATACATGTGTAAGTGACTATAATGCAAAGATTGGAAGGATTACTCATTTTGATGTTATCTTTGTCTATTGTCAACCACAAGTAGTATTTGTAATGATAAAATAACATATTGTATGCTGTGTAATGTTTTCCCACAGTACCTCAATTCCAGCAATCCTTCCTGTAGAAGTCTGAGAGATTCAAACACAGTTTCCTCAGCCTTCCACAAATGTTTTCTGAGGTTAAATACAGCTTCTCATCAGCCTCTGTCAACTCTGGCGACTCCTTTAACACTTCTCTGATCTAAAGATGGTCAAAAAACTAACCACCTTTGTGCTGAGGACAGGAAGCTCTGTTTGTTATAATGGTCTGTATAGCAAGGGATGCCAACAGAGGGAGTTAGTACTGTGTGCAGTCTGGACAGTGACCTGAGGGGGAACCGGTGACGAAGAGAGAGGAGCTACTGATTCAGGTGTGAGAGAGGGGCTTACCTTATACAGTCAATCACGTAAGGCAGCAGATAGAGCGGCGTGTTGTTGCTAACTTACGGCTACCCAGCCTATTTGGATGGACTCCGTCGGGCCTGAAAAGAGAGAAGCGGTTCCAGAATAGATTAAAGTTGTCAATGAAGCCTAGCGTGAGAATTCTGCTGAAGCGCTCTGCTCCAGGGGCCACAGTTGGGATCGGACTGGATATAAAAATAGACTTTCCACAGGAGTTTAAAAGGCTAAAAAGATCTTTGAAATCATTCTTGGTCTGCTCAGACTCCCGCCGAGCTGTGTCGTTTGTTCCAACGTGGATTATAACTCGTTTAATGGACAACGGCAATGAGCGCAGCAGACTCGGCAATTTATTCAGGATAACTGGGACTGTGGCTCTTGGGCAACAATGTGTGACTGCGTTAAAAACCCGGAGGTTTCTGGTGATTGAATCACCAATTATAACTGTGGACGGGGTGGGCAGGAGTGAGGTGGCAGTTGGTGTGGGCTATTATTTCTGGATGGAGCAGGAGCGAGTGTGACACTTTATGTGACAAAATAGTGTAATCAATCACAGAATAATTAATCTCCTCCAGGTGATTTTTTTTTTATTTAAACTTCTTTGTCCTTCAAATAGTGCAGGAACAGGTAAATGAGAAAGGAAACTATCACAGTCACAGACACTGTGACAAAAGCAACAGTGAGACAAATCTCCATCTTGCCCATTTTACAGCAGCTCTAAAAACAGAAAACATCAATCGGTCATTATAGCCGTTCTTACTCAATATCTATAGTCATGTACAGTGTTAAGTATAAAACATACCCCCGTCTTTACAACCAAAACAGAAGCTTGTGGTTGCTGCACCAGATTTTCCTCACCAGGGTAGGGAGGAGATGGCACATCGGTCTAGAAAAAAATGTAAAAGTTTCAAATTACTAGGGCTGTGACAATGAATGTATTAATGATTGCAATTAATTTGAAATTTTGAACACAATAAACCAAAAAAAAAAAAGGAGTTGGAAAATATATGAGCCCAAAATAGAAGCTTATTTCAATTTTGACCTTAATTGATACATTTAGTTGTTTTAAAAGCTTTTAATTATGCTTTAATCAATTCCAAACTGTTCAACAATAAAATAGCAAGAAAAACAAAAGAATATTTAAAACAAGGTCAAATTCGATTTTTTCAAATTTAATTTTTTTTTTTTGGCTGATCTCTCTATAATTAAAATTGAACACTCACTATTGCCCTCTGCGTAGAAGAACACGCAGCGATGTGCATTGCATCCATGGAACTCAGCACTGCCACCATTCATAAATAACAGCTACATTATCAAATAAATAAGTTTAAATTTCCATTTAATACATTAAAATGTATTATTAGGGTTATATACTATTTATTTTTATTTAAAAAGCCAAAAACATTGGGTATTTATGGGGTTAAAATAGAGAAAGTAGAAAAAAACAAAAGTGAAACTTAAGGAAGTGGGAGGGGATAAATAGAGGTGCTCCAGCAGAGCCCTCTCATTTCAGCTCTGACTTTGGAAGAGACAACATCTCTCAGTTACGGCCAATCGCCATACATTCATTCACGTGTGCCACCTGAAGAAGCCGGACCACGGCGAAACGTCGCGCGTAGGCACACATTTTGTTTTCAGGGAGTTTTTTGGATTGTTTTTTGTAATTTAAACTTTCTTGATTTTTATTTCATTTTAATTCTACTTTGATCAATAAATACTTTTTAAAAAAAAAAAAGTTTAAATTTTAAAAAATAAAACCATTGTATTTTATTTTCATTCTTTTTCATTTGAATAGTAAATAATTTAAAAATACAGTTGACAATTTAAATTGAGATACAATTCATTTCATTTTGATTCTTTTATATATTAAAAAACACACTTTGAGATGAGCTACGGAGCTCAGAATGAGTGGACGGAGGTCCAGTGCAGGAGGCGGCAACGCCTCCCCCCAAACTATGTTTATGAAACACGGTCCTGGGGTCAACGGGGGTTGGGACCCCAGGGGATGGCCCTTGCCTTTCCGGTCCCCCGTGAGGGGGCACCGGTTCGTAACCCCCTTTCCTTACCCTGACCCTACCCTATCCTAACCCCAACCCCCTCCTAGTCCCTAACCTCAACCTTTCCCCCTCCCCATACCTAACCCCCCCCCAGCCCCCTCCCTATTACCCTCTCCCCTTCCTATATTGAGAAAAAAAAAAAAAAAAAAAAAAAAAAAAAAAAAAAATCACAAAATATATTGGGAAGAAAAAACATCTTATTACTTCACATACCACATAAATACATAAATAATTCGATTCTTTCATGATTTCATAATGACAATTTCATAATATGCACACATAGTATTAAAAAAACAATTCATTGAAAATTTCACATTTTTCATCTATTACTATACACATAAGGGCTTTAAAAACACATTGGAAAAAGCAAAAATGAAACTTACCTGAACAGCCTATAAATACAGCCAGTCTGCAAGCACTGTAGCTTTCACATGCTCACCTTTTCATTTGTTTTCGTTTGTGCCTTAGCCTGAAGAAGACCCGGTAGGGTTGAAACGTCGCGCGAGGGCACATTTCTATTGATAAATAATAATAATTTAACATTTAAAATTTCATTTTATTTTTCATTCATTTTTTTTCATCTTTTTCTAAAAACAATTGTTTTCATTTCTATAGTTAAAACAGTTAAAAAAAAAAAAAAAACACATTAAAAACATATAGACCCACACAATAAAAAACAGTCATGAGTCACAATCAGGACTCTGATGGATTTTGCCAGACCGCGCACACGTTTTGATGGCCATCAGGGCCATTCTTGGGATCGTGGGGGTGCAGTTTACTGGAGGAAGGACCGTGCACCTCCGCTCCCCTGTTACTCTGGGGGTGGGATTCAGTTTCCACACCCTAACCCTTTTTGTTTTTGTTTTGTTTTTTGTGCAGGATTGTGCATTGCACCTGCATTGCATTGCAGAAATATGGGCTGTACATGAGGGATTGTGCATGCAGGACTGTGCAATGCAATGCAGGACTGTGCATGCAGAATTGTGCATGCAGGATTGTACACATTCCTGCAGAAATAAGGGTTGTGCATTGCATGTGCATTGACATCTGTACCCATGATGCATGATTCATGCACTGAAGATGTAGATCAGATCAGATACCGTCGTAGTTCTGATCATAAATGATGCCAACTAGCGATCTGGCGGCGTTATTCCCATGACCCGCCGGGCAACGTCCAGGAAATGCTGCATGATTCAAGATTCAAGATTGCTTTTATTGTCATCGAGCATGGCCATGTAAATGAAATTTTCGTTGCAACCCCCGTGTGAAAAAGAAAAGATAATAAAATAAGATAAGATAAAATAAGATGAAACACATCTAGATAAAATAAACTCACAGATAACATAAATTCACAAATAAGATAAACTCAAAGGACATAAAAAGTCAGCATTTAAAATGTATATACAATATACATAAAATGCAATGGTACTGTGTGTATACTTAAATGTTAAGTACACAGAAGGTGCGAGTGTGCAAAAGAAGTGTTCTCACAGTCTCTCCCTCCAATTGGTGGGAACACTTGTTTTGCACACTCGCACCTTCTGTGTACTTAACATTAACATTAACATGATGACGAGGAGTTTGTGAAAGAGAGAAAAAGAAGTAGTGAACCCTTTTTTGGAACAAGCGTTCTGACAGAACCGAGCAATCTATTTGAAGCAGTGAAGCACGCTCGCTCAGCTGTTGCACCGCTGCCGCCATAAATGAACACTTCTGTTTTATGTGCATGCAGATCAGACGAAACGACCCGCTGAATTTAAGCATATTACTAAGTGGGGGAAAAGAAACTAACCAGGATTCCTTCAGTAGCGGCAAGCAAACAGAGAAGAGCCCAGCGCCACTTCTCCTTAATTTTAGGAGGAGAGAGGAGTGATAGCAAATAAGTTATTTGCAGGCTAAACGTGAAGCCTAAAACATCATCTTTAATTCTGTATTCAATTTTGCATGCACTTATATTTTGCATGCCCGGGCCCGGACACGGGTTCGGGTTAGCCCTGCATTGCATTGCAGAAATAATGATTCCCCGGAACAGAACTGACAAACCAATCTGTGCAGATTTCTGATCTTTGTGTAGTCTATATACTGAGGTCCTCTGATCGGCCCGGCCGGGGTCGGTCACAGCCCTGGCGGAGCGCAGAGAAGGCGGTCAAACTTGACTGTCTAGAGGAAGTAAGGTCAGCGTGTATCTACCCTTCACCGAGAGTTAACTGAATTAGCCGCCTTGCTTCTTCAGAGTATGTAGTTACAGGTTGTATAGTGGTTGTATAGCCCTAACCCTAGTAAGTGACCCCTTGAACCCCACTCGTGATAGGGATTGGGGAGCACAAAGGCAGTGAGATGCCTGTGATGTTGAAGCCTTTACAAAAGTAACATTTTATCCTAAAATCAGTGAACTGACCCTTTAATTCTCACTCAAAGGTACATACACAAACACACAAAGACACACATACTGTATGTACTCCACTAGCATGCCTCCTGCAGGCCGTCAGTGAGCTGAAATCACAGAAAAAACAAAGTAGCTGTCTTTTACCTGGTGGGCAGTGTTCACAGTTTGCTTTGGAAACACTCTTATCCGACACGTGAAACGTGTGAAAGCAAGAGGGAAGCAGCCCTGTGCCCACTACAGCCTGTGCAGGAGAGATAGAGCTTGTTTATTTTTCCACACAAGAGGCTCTAAATGAAAATTTCGTTTCTTTCTTTGAAATGGAATCAGAAGAAACGTCGCCATCCTCATGTTTTAACACTGATAAACACAGTTTCTACTCATCACGTCTGATCAGAAGAAAGGTCGCCGTTAGGTGCAAGGATGGATTTCACCATAAAACCATCTGTTTTCTGAACCAATAGTGGTTGACAAACATAAAGTTCGCTACTCTCTCCTCTGCATGAGTCTCTTCCCGCTGGCTTCGCCCTGCCCAGGCATAGTTTAGACGTCATCTTTTGGGTACAGTACTTATAGGGTGTCCTGTCTCCTGTGAAAGGACTCAGGCCCCCGAGCAACACCGGGCAAAGGCAGTCTTCCGTACGCCACATTTCCCACGTCCGCCGGTCGGACGGGGATTCGGCGCTGGGCTCCTCCCTCTTCGCTCACTGCTTCTAAAACACCCTGATCTACCAATGTGATGCAGGTACGTTTCTGCACTTTTGGGGAAGTCAAAATGGATGACTACATTCACTGCCTGGATGTCAATTCCCTGAGTCTGTGCAGACCAGGTTCCTGCACAATCCATTCCTCAAGTCGTGGAACACGCGGTTCCTGTGCTCCTGCATCATTTTGCATGAATGTAGAAGCATTCCCAGTTACAGATCTGATTTGCTGACCTCCCTTACGCCACCTTGATCTAAGATGCCAGAGGCTGTTGAGTAGCCCAGTTGGGTGATTTTGTTGGCCAAAAGCTCAACCCTCTGGGTGGAGTTACAGAAGATGCTGGACTGATTGATGATGGATGGTCGTCCGCCTTGGGACCTTGTCCTCTTCCACCGAGCGCGGGGCTTCGGGAGGGACACACTTGGAGAGGTTGAGTGGAACATGCCAAACTGCCGATGCGGTCAGCCCGGAGACTTTGACGTCCACCGGCAAAAACAAAAAGCAATGAGCTTCTTATTCGCTGTCACTTCTCTCTCCTCTTTGCAGGAGTCTCTTCCCGCTGGCCCGCCTAGTCAGCCAGATCAGCTGAATCAACCCTAGCGATCAATGAGTAAAAAGCAATGAGCTTCTTATTCGCTGTCACTCCTCTCTCCTCTTTGCAGGAGTCTCTTCCCGCTGGCCCGCCTAGTCAGCCAGATCAGCTGAATCAACCCTAGCGATCAATGAGTGAAAAGCAATGAGCTTCTTACTCGCTGTCACTCCTCTCTCCTCTTTGCAGGAGTCTCTTCCCGCTGGCCCACCTAGCCAGCCAGATCAGCCTGAAACAATGAAGGCTACAAGGCTGAGAGCCCTGCCTGAGATTAAAATCTGAGCACTGTATTTAATACAGTAGATCACACTATTCTTTTAAGTCGACTCAGATGCCTGGTTGGCCTCTCTGGCACTGTTCTTAAGTGGTTCACTTCCTATCTCACAGAGAGAAAATTCCTGGTAAATTTGGATACACGCTCCTCGAGAATACATGAAATAAAATGTGGTGTGCCCCAAGGATCAGTTTTAGGCCCAATTCTTTTTAATTTATATATGTTCCCACTTGGCAGTGTCATCAGGAGACATGGTTTTAATTGTCACAGCTGTGCTGATGATACACAGCTGTATATTTCCATATCTCTTGAGGACACAGGGCCACTTGATGCCCTTTTTAACTGTATTTTAGACATCAAATCCTGGATGGCAGAAAACTTCCTACAGCTCAACCAGAACAGAACTGAAGTTTTAATCATCGGTCCTGAGGCCCAGAGAGTGAAACTTTTACCAAAACTGCAAACATTGTCTTAAAATCCACCCAATCATGTAAAAAATCTGGGAGTAATTTTTAACTCTGAGCTCAATTTTATTCCGCACATTAAATATGTTACAAAAACAGGATTTTATCATTTAAAGAATAGAGTCTGCCCGTTTCTCTCTCAGGCAAACACAGAGATGCTGATGCATGCTTATTGCAATGCCCTGCTTTCTGGTCTTCCTAAAAGAAACATCACAAGTTTACAACTTCTACAGAACTCAGCTGCACGTGTGCTTACGAGGACCAGAAGGCAGGCGCATATTACACCGGTTTTAGAATCACTGCATTGGCTGTATATATATATATATATATATATAGTGTGTGCGCGCGCGCGTGTACAATTTTGTGTGTGTGTGTGTGTGTCTTATTGCTGCACCTATTCCTTTAACCAATCCAGTATTTTATGATTCCATTTACAATTTATTAAATTATTTAGAATTATATTTTTTCAACAACAAACAGTCATTTTAATGTTCTCTCTCTAAAAACTTCTGGGGATAAAATAATTTAACAAAACTAAAGCCGAGGAAAATGGTTTTAATTCAGTTATATTACATCCTTACTGCCCCACCTGCGCCGTGGACCACTCTTAAAACTAAGATAACGGTCCCACCCTGTGTCTTATCGGCCATTTTATTCTACTTATCTAATTTCTATTATTCTTTTAGAAACACCCTTTAAGGTTTTCTCTGGGAGGACCCCTTCTTAACCATCTTGGGATTTTAAACGGCTCTTTCAATGAAACTGTTCTCCTTCTCCCCTGTGCCAGCACCCACCATAACATCCAATAGAATGTTACGTTTTTATCTTCACCTAACCCTAACCCAAAAATGTTTTGTCCTAACCCTCAATACTAATTTATATGGTTATGATTTATAATTTTTTATGGAAATGATTTCTAACCCTAATATAAATATGAGTGGATTTAAATTATATTTCTTCTAGATTTTACATTTCTACATCTATCTATTGAGAATTATTATTATCTATATGGACATATCTATATTAGGGATGCACATTTTGGATTTTTTTTATGACCGTTAACCGACGCCCTTTAACGATTAATAACCGTTAACCGATAAGATTTAAATGCCCTTCCATGCTGCCATTCCAACATTCCGTCATTCCGACATGCTGCCATTCCGACATACCACCATTTAGACATATCACCATCCCGAAATACCGCTATTCCGACACACAAACGTCCCACCATTCCGACAAGGCTTTCCATGTAAGGAAAGGTTGGAATCAGAGAGTCACTGACTCGGCGCTGTCCGATGCTGAACTGCAGATTTACAATGTAGCAGAACTGGTCTGTAGCTGACCCTCTTCTAACCTCTTTGCATTGCTCAGGAGAAGTGTAGTGATAAAACAATCAGACTTTTAAGAGTTATTGACCATCTGGAAGGTTCACCGAAAGGTGTGAACCCAGGCAGAGACAGGATGTCTGGTTAAGAGACCTCTTATCACACTCTTTCAGGGCAACAAGAGTCACTGACAACACTTTTACTTCTAATTTACATCTGGTCAAGACGTTCCCATGGAGGTGCTAACTCTTTCTTGATAGCCCATGGGAGTTGAGGACAATAAAACTGCCTGGATGAACGAATGCCATGTCTCAAAGGAATCTTCAAACCAGATAATGTTGATGGGTTGTAAATTGAACATTCCTGAAGCAAACTGTTCTGTATGTCTGTGTGTCTTTTGCTTAACCTACCGAATTAACCAAATCTCAATGTTTGATTTAACTGTAGATGTAATTACATTGCTAAGCTCGTGATCAGTACAATAACAATGCTTTCCTGGTTTTTCTAACTTACAGAATGACGAAACTGTGAATTAAACTATTTCAAAGGTTTTCTCTGAGTTTCCACCATTTAACCATACCGTCATCTAGAGGTTCATAGCAATTAGGTTGAATGTGCTTAACGGATACATTTATTAATAAGTAACCGTAATAGCGATAATCATTTCGGCAAATATAGTCTGCCCTTCTTTATTCCTTCATCATGTTAAAGTAGTTATACCCTTAATCATCATGTTTGTTAGGATTAGTATTAGGAAATGTTACCATGTTCATTGTTTAATGTTGTCGTTATTCATAAGAATTGTCTAACGCATGTAGCGAACGCGCATGTTGTTGTTGAAGTACCATTGAAAATTGATCATTTAAAATATATTCGATTGACCATAGTGAGAAGCAGATGAGTCCCTCGTATGAATCATTAATTAATTCTCGCTCTGTAGGATGAAATCACGTTGCGCGTCTGCGAACCATCCTACATGCGTGACGCCCTATTGATTAGACACGCCCTGGAGCGATGATAAAGTTAGCCGCGCACCACGGACGCCAGTCTTGCTTGGTTTCTGTTTCTTCTTTCTTCTTGTCTCGTCTTCAGTTTTTCTTTGGTCTAATTTTTGTGTTAAGTTCTTTGTCTTTAGTTTTCAAGTATTTTTCCGCTCCGTCGTTTTCTCAGTCTTTTTGCTGCTGCTCACAACGACGCAGAGTGGCCTGATTTAATTCTGCAGAAAACGCACTTTTCTAATCTTCGTGAAACTTTCATTTTTGCTCGCCACGCCAAGCCGCAGAATTCCTATTTTTGTTGTTAAAGTCTAGTCACGTAATAATAACTTTGAAGACATTTTCGACCGGCCATCGAAGAGTTTCTCAATCTTATTATTAGTAATCAAAAGCCTTGCCAAACGGCCAACAACTAGCTGACCGCCCCGAAGACCTGTAGCCTGCTGCTGACCCGCTGGTCCGGGTTAAAGAACCATCAGAAGCCGTTCCTCGTCTGTAACCGACACCGAAGACCCTCAGCTCCCGAGACATCCCTGTCCAGCACCAGCTCTCATCAGCGGTTCGCTTGATTCGTCCTGCAGACTGCTGTACGGGCCAGAGTGACAGACAACGGCGCGGAGCCTCTTCGTGTCAGTTCGGAGCAGACCTCTACAGGAACATCGCTGACAAAGTAGGCATACCTAAGCGGTTTTGAATAAGAGTTGGTCCGTGAGGTTGAGATATTGTTAATTTGTCTAAATTCTCTAGATCGTTCATTCAACAAATTAACTTCATATTCGCGTCCCCGTTTCCCTTTAAAACCTACTTCTCACTATCGCCAAACTCATTTTACCATTCTCTTGCCATAAGTTCCTCTGTGCAGTGTTTGTGTTAATCTATATCATCCGTATAATCTATCGTATTATTCATGATACATATTCATCTCATTATTCTGTTTAATAAATAATCTTTTGCATACAAGTCATTGTCCGACGGTGTCCTTTTGAGCTGGATATAAGCAATCCCTGTACTGAGAGTTCATGCCTTAGATTATCAGACTGATCTACTGTTGGTTCATTCGTTCACTACATCAGCTTTAACAGATATAATATACAAAATCCTTCGTAGCTGACGAAGGTTGGTGCCCTGGCAATATTAACGAATGTAACATTAATTTAGAGGTAATTCCCCTACAACAATGACAGCAAATAGTTAGATTACTCATCTAAAATGTAAAAAAAAAAAAAAAGCTACAAGCTTTAGACATAATTAACAGTACTGTAGGCTTCATTCGTCTGCTATTGCTTTTTAAATTATGTCGAGAGCGAGCGCACTGGTGATTTCTTTAATTGTGTGTTCTGCTTCATTTCCAAAATAAAGTTTGAGCTTCTGAAATCTGATTTTTAAACAGTTCTGATGGAGCTCAATGTTTATCTGGATGATGCGGCTTCATTCCAAACAATTTTACTGTAAACCTGGACGACCCGCGACGTGTCTGGAGATAAAAAAAAATAATATTCAATGTAATGTGTGTTTTGTGCGTAATTGCATACAAGGATACACACCCTCCCCTACTGTACAACACAAAGGAGACTGGAATTAGTCAGTGACTTCAGGTGTCATCTGCAGAGCCGTCATTGATATCTGTAATATTAATGTTGCATATGATGCCAACGTGCATGGAGACACACGGGCTCAATGGAGAGCTGTGCTCCAGCTGGCTGCTGTGACAGGTCACTGACACTGTGTTTCTGCTTACAGTCAGTGATCCCTGAGATTCAGACATGAATCTAACATGTTTCACACTAGCCCGAGTTATCTAGCTAGCCCGTTATCTTCTCAGACCGCCACGCGTCACACTTTTTCCCGGCCATCATGGAGGGCAAAGTTCGCTGCGATGGTCCTCCATCGTCTGATGCTGGATGCTTGTTTCTTAAGTGGTACTGCATTGTACTCGTACTGCTGGAGTATTTCAGTGCTGTACCGCATAATTTGCAAATGACCTCCTCCCCTTTCCGGTCGCAAGTGTCCCACACAGAACTCCTTTTTGCTCTCTTCATCTTCGCTGTAAAGTGGGCTGTGATGGAAAGCACGTGATGGCATGTGTTGCACCTGTCGACACGCCCCCATGAGTTGATTGAATTACGTAGCTTAAAAACAAAATTGACCGTTAATATTAATCGGTTAGAGTTACTGTTATCGGTTAACGGTTAACCATGTGCATCCCTAATCTATATACAAGGGCTCCCCCTTCCCCCATATAGGTGCTCTCATATAGATATATATATACATCTCTCTCTCTCCCTCTGGCTCTCCCTTCAGGCGGGCATCCCACCTGTTACATACTGCTGAAAGTATATATGGATGTCTGTGCAGTATTGTATCACATATGCATATATCTGTGGAACTTCCCCCTAAATATTTAACATATGTATGTGTGGGTATGTGTGTGTGTGTGTATATATATATATATGGTTTTATATCCAGATACATTTATACATGGGTAGGACAAAAATGTTTTGTCCTACCCATGTATGTGTATGTATGTATGGATATGTACATGAATATGTATATATGTGTGGATATGTGGATTGTATATGTATATGTATATGTGTATAGATTAATATTTGTATATGGATAGAAATTCAATATAATGTAATATATAATGCATGTCGCATGTATATGTGTGTATATGTATATATATGCATAAGAAAAAAAATCATTTATAACATGCCCTACCGGGATGGATGGATGGAGTGTGCACTGAGTGTGACTGTTCCATTCTTTGGGGACTGCCAATCACCTGACCCCTCACCTTCAGAGGAGCTCGCCATCTGTTTTCGATAAGACAAAAAGTAAATTTTCTTTCTCAGGACTCAAATATCATTGAATGGATTGAAACTGCTGAAGAAAATTCTCACCAATCTTGGGCTGGCTGAAGGCAAAAACTCTTTCTTGTGCAGCTGTGGAACCCTTTGCTTCAAACTGGCCTCCTCTTCCTCCTCCTCTTCTTCTGTTCCATTCTTTGGGGGCTGCCAATCACCTGACCCCTCACCTTCAGAGGAGCTCACCATCTGTTTTAGATAAGATAAAATGATCTTTTTCTCACTCACTTAGCCTATTCACTGAAACTGATGAAGACTACTCTTACCGATCTTTGACTGGCTGAGGATAGCTCTTTCTTGCGCAGGATTAGAACCCTTCCAGTCACCCGCTGCTTGTTTCTTGCATGCCCTCCTTTATGCCCCCCTGAGGTGATTCTGTCACCACCTCATCACAGTCCGCACCTGCTCTTTCTTCTTTTTTTTGACTGCATAGCTTGATACTGCCATCATCGTCAATGCTCTGCTCTGGACTGTGTCCTCTGTCGGGTCATCCCCTGTAAAATGAAAGGTTAAAATCATGAACTGATACTACTCAACCCAAAAGAACTGTTTGTCAATTTTTCATGCTGAAGTAACCTTGGTAAAATCTTTTGGCCGTTTGGGGATCATGGTACATAAATGTTGCTACCCTTGCTGGAAGAATATCATTAGGTTTTTCAGGACACCACATCAGGACAGGTATAAAGGGGCAGCTATGCAATGTTGGAGGCAGTGTGGATCGACTGCAGCTAGCCACTACCATATTTTCTGGGATTGCCCCAAGTTAAAAGCCTTCTGGAGGGATATCCAGGTTTCTTTAAGCACAGTCTTTAACACTCAAATACCCTTGAGTTTTGATGTATTGTACCTGGGTCATGTTCCTTTTTTCAAATGTAGGAGAGAGATAAAGCTGCTGCAAATTCTCTTGGTGGCAAGTAAGAAAACTGTCACAAGAAGATGGTTGAGCCCGATTCAACCTACTCTAGATGACTGGATTGGAATTATTCTGGAGATATTTAGGATGGAAAAATTAACCTACCAAATAAGACTTCAAAAGGACAAATTTTACCAGATCTGGAATAAATGGATTTCATTCATTGCCCCCACGAGAGCAGACTTTATTTGATCTCACTGGTAACGTTGCTTTGTAATTTACCCATTTAATTTATGACTGGTGTTTTATGATTATTTTTATTATGGCGGCGGCGGGGGCACCCTCCCCCCATGGATTTTGTAAATAGTTGACTGGCCTATCTTACACTAAGCTGTATTGGAAGTTTTTAGGCGATCTAGTCTGGGCAAATTACCAATATGGCCCTTAAGAAGACACCTGGACTCCCACTGATGCAATCTAAACACAAGTCTCAAGTAGTTTCTGTTGTTATAAGAGAGTGGGACTTGCAAAGATCATACAATGTCTGTCCTTCAATTTTTGAATATACATTTTTGTGATTTGTAAACCCTGACGACTGATGTCGCACACTTTCTGTATGTAAAACAAAAACTGGAATGGCATTTATTTTTGTTTTTACTGTTGAGACCATGTGTTTATACCATTTTGTCTATTCCAAAGAGATACAATTTAAAAAAAAAATGTTGCTACCCTCTCATATGTTTTATGTCCCAGCTGCCACTTGGCCTGATGGGAGAAATCATGCATAAAGTACATAAGATAAAAATATTGCATCTTGTAATAATAATAATAAAGACTTTAAAAGAACAAAACGTGTCTTACGTAAGTGGCAAACAGAAGAACGTAACATATTGAATGTGGGGCCAGGACCAACAGTGGTATGAAAAAACATGGATGCCTCCGAGCCTCCCTCAATTTGACCACAAAGTCTGTTGTAACGCCTGAACCAGGCACACTCCTCTAGTTTCAGTGGTATGGCTGCCTGCCCAAAGTATCTCTGGGTTTTGTGCTCCTGAATCTATTTTAAAAAGACATTTGATTAGTGTTTCTAGCTAAGTTGTTAAACAATAGATGCATGTTGTGTTCACTTGTTTCATTTGAACATTTGTACTTACACGAATGACACGATGACCTCTTGTAGTCTTTTCAGCAGTCTTGACCACTTTCACGGACATGTTGATAATTACACTCTTCCGATGTCCAGTCGTTGCAATGAGAAACCCACCAAGTAGTCCAGAAAACAGTCTGAGATTCCTTTTGTTATGTGAAGAAGAGAAACAACATTTTATGCATGAGCGTTCAAAGACAGTTGCCTTTAGGTCTGGAGCTGATTTAGCAACTCTATTTTCCACTACCATAATCCACCAAACGATAATTCTGTAAAAATTGGAAGACATCCAAGTTAGCAGACAGCACATTGGCATGAACCCAGTTTGTAAATATACATCAATCTAAAATCTCCTCAACACAATGTAATATATATAGTACCAATTTACAACAAAAAGCCACCTCCATGCATTTTGAACAGAAAAACCAAATAAATCCCCTTTGAGCAATCTTTTAGAGATGTTTGATCAACTGCTGTGACTATTGATCCTCACCAAGTGCAGCATCAACATGCTTTGGTGCCTCCTCTATGAACCAAGCATGTTTTATGGCCTTGACAAGATTGTCTGAAGAACAAACAAACAAAAAACAACTACTGTTCAGCATATATGTGTCTAAACTTAAATTATGAGATTTACATCTGTAGCACCCCACCACTGTCACTCTCTAAAATGGAGGAGATCACTATGAACAAACTGACGGGGCGCTTGGGTTCGTTTAAGCTACCCAAAGGTTTACCTGATAGGGATGAACTTAGTTACACCTCTCCTCTGACTGGTTCAAACAAATTTCACATACTGATAACATTAAAAAGCTCTGGACACACAAAAACAAAAACAAAAACGCAAAGGGTTCAAGTAATTAATGCCACTCGCACCTGCAAGCTAAAAGGTCTCTGTTTCAAAGTCCAGAGCTCTAACCACTGTACCACTTCTTCACTTCATTGGCCAGGGAGTAAACCAGTGAAAATCAACAATGACATAGAAGCATTGACCAAAAAAAATAAAAACAAATAAACGATGCATGGAAGAGGAATTTAAAATAACGACCAAGTTAATTTCTGGGATATTTTCCAATCACCCAAAATATTAACCTACGAGAAACAACAAGGTAAGTTAGGACAAACTAACTAACTACTAGAAAAACGGCGTTTTCCTAGTATGATAATAATCTCCACCCTTCTTTTCTCTCAGCCACTGAACTTGAAGTGTCTGCGCCCAATCGCTGATCAAACAGACCAAATCAGTTAAGCACAGATCTCCTTTGTGGCAAAGTTTGTCTTGACTTACCTTGTAGTTTCTCGTAGGTTAATATTTTGGGTGATAGGCAGGAAAACATCCCATAAATTAACTTTGTCGTTATTTTAAATTCATCTTCCATGCATCGTTTATTTATTTTTCTTGGTCAATGCTTCTATGTTGTTGATTTTCACTGGTTTACTCCCTGGCCAATGAAGTGAATAGGTGGTACAGCGGTTAGAGCTCTGGACACACACACACGTATGTATATGTATATGTAGCCAAAATATAGGTCTATATATCCTAACAATGCATGGAAGGGGAGTTTAAACAATGACAGAAATGAGAGGAAGTACACAGAGGTTTCTGCCACCATGTTTACTAACACAGGGCTGCAAAGTCAGTGGGTTTACATCCAAACAAATACATACAATACAAAGGGTTCGAGTAATTAATGCCACTGGCACCTGAAGGCTAAAAGGTCTCTGTTTCAAAGTCCAGAGCTCTAACCATAAATAAATAAATTAATGAATGAATGAATGAATGAATGATGCATGGAAGAGGACGACGAAGTTAATTTATGGGATGTGTTCCTGCCTATCACCCAAAATATTAACCTACGAGAAACTACAAGGTAAGTCAGGACAAACTTTGCCACAAAGGAGATGTGTGCTGAACTGATTTGGTCTGCTTGTCTTGATCAGCGATTGGGCGCAGACGCTTCAAGTTCAGTGGCTGAGAGAAAAGAAGGGTGGAGATTGTTGTCATTCTAGGAAAACGGCGTTTTTACGGGCGTTCTTGGAGGACTTCATTACGGCGCAAAAAGCGGCGTTCTTTTTGCGCATTATGGCGTAAGAAACGCCGTAAAATCTGAAAACACGGCGTTTTTTACGCCGTAATGAAGTTGAAACGTGACTGAATGTAGAGTATTTCTGGCAGGAACGGCTTGCCATACTCAACAGCGCAGGAACCGCCGGCACACCAAGCACGCCGTTCGTGCAGGACGACCCTTGTTGGCCGTCTCCGAAGAAACTCACACAGCAGCAGCAGCAGTCAAACTCCACCCGCGAGCTGAATTAGTCCGTGCCCGTCAGCGCCTCCGTCGTCGGACCTTCCGAATAAAACTCTGCCCTGACGTCACCAAAGCACTCCACCAACACTTGCCTCAACCAACAGACAGTTGGCGAGTAAACATGCGATGGTCAATTTTCCAAAAGTCCTTCCGTTACACAATTAAAACACACAAAACGCAAGCCAGCTAACGACGAGCGAATGACACGTGCGCCGCGCTCTGCCCTCTCCTTCCCTCGTCTCCCTCCTTCTCTCCCACCCACCGTCCAATCATCTCACACAGAATGATCTGATGATCTATGCTGACCAATGACACAATTTCTGTACCTGACACGTCTGCGCATTTATAATCATAGTCCTATATTTTATGTACACAGATATTTTAAGTGTTCCCAAATTATTACTGTTGTCTCTTATTAAATGTCATTTTATCCTCTTAGTTTTCATTTTATGCCTCATGTTTTTATTTTAACTCAATATCAAGATATGCTTTGTTTCAGCTCGCAAAGTTAAGTTACACAAATTGTTTAAGTTAAGATAATTTTGACCATATTAATACCAATTGACATTTCAAGTTATGTTCACTTGTGTTTTTAAGGCAGCAACTGAACTTAAGTTTTCAAATTAAAACGACTTGTGTTTTTAAATGGTCTCCCTTATCTAAACTAATAACAGCAAGTTTACCAGTTTCCTTCGACTTCACATAATCAACTTGCAACTCATCTGTTCGAATGTAAAACATTTATTTGAAAAACTGCCTCAACTTACAGTCTTCATTCCTATGAATACATCTTTGGCTGTTGATTGAATGGATTCAACTCCAAAAACCACCACACACTGAAACATTTTCAAAACTTTCAGAAGTAAACAGATGTGTCAAAGTCAGACACATAAACATCCAACAAGAAATTTTACACGGCATGTTCAGCAACATATACCCTGAGCATAGAAAAGTCTGCTTCATCAGCTCTTATTATAATCTTTAAATCAAAAGTTGTTGCTTTAAATCCTGAGACAGTGCTAAAGATATGTATGCATACGTGTGTTTAACTTCATAAAATGTTACAGAAAATCATCTGCCTAAGCAGACAACAGCCAAGACCATCAGCTCTCATAATCAGTCCAACAGAATAAAGTGGGAGAACATCAGTGCCTTAAATCCTGAGACTGTCTGTGGTAAGAACATTAAAACTGTCAAGTGTTTTGCTTGCTTGCTGTATTAACCCCACACTTGAAGGGGTGTACCAACACTGAACATTAAAAGCTGGAATCCACTCAAAGACCAGGCCGTTGATCCTTTTTTTTTTTTTTTTTTTTTTTCTTTGGTTTTTGCCCAGAATAGTGCAGAAGAAGGAAAACAGTTTTTTTTTTTTTCCTTTTTTACAGCCTTTTCTCTCTCAGCAGGTGAAAAACCTTAAAAGACAAAACACCACATGATTACCATTTTGGAAAACCAGGTTCTACCAAATCAAATAATTATCAAACCCATAATTATAATTAATATACCAATTAATAATTATCAATTATCAAAACCCTTTCACATTAACCATTAACCAAGTGCATGAAAATAGATTAACCTTTTCCCTTTAAGTTAAACCAGACTTAAGTGAATTATTTCGATGTAAATGCGTCAAAATATATAAAATACTTTTTTTTTTTTAACCATGGAAACAATGAATTAAGCACTTTACTAGACCCAACATACAAATTAATAAATAACTAATCAACCAACAATGTCCCCGTTTATCCTATGCCCACACTAGCAGCCAATGATCCAGCACAGTTATGTCTGCACATCAAACACTTTAAATTGGGATTAAGCAGACCGCTGCAATATTTATCCGACCAAACAAGTTACAACAACTCTTCCTCACCAGCCAACATTTACACAAAGCACCGGGCGCTACAATCCACTTCACCCACATCTCAGGTACCTCGCATCCACAGATAAAAATAAAAAGCGTTCTTACCGGCGGTCCGTTCAGCTCTTTGTTGGTACTGTTTACACGCTCTGTGGGGAAACCAAACTCCTCTGCTCTGCAGTGGCGTCTCTTTGTTCTGCTTGACTTGACACAGCTGAGTAATTAGCGTGCTCGCACCCCAGCTGATGAGCCGGGAGCACTCACCGCTGTAATTATGCGTAAACATAAATAAACTACTTTGATTGTGCAAACTGGCTGGCCGAACTATACCGAATTATATATAAAACTTATCTGGGGCTACCCAGGTGAATACGGGTGCAGACGTGCTCTACCAAGTACTCTATAATAAAAATACAATATTTACAAACGGGGTTTGGCTGGTTGTCATGCGTGCCGCAAGGCCGCCGCGGTTGCGGGCTCACGCATCAGCTGACGAAACATGTTCGCCGCTACAGAAACAGTGTCATCAAACTATATCTTTTGTGTCCACCTTTAACAACTTCCCAACGAACTGCTTTAAAATTCTAAGACCGATATCTACACAAGTGCAGCACAGTACAATGCTTAAGGTTGTGTATGAACAAAATATTTGGGCGAAGTTCTGAACTCTTTCCACAGAAGAAAGCAGAGAATCAGCAACACGTGTTACAGTTTTACAGTCTGTATCTCAAGAGTTTGTTTCTTAATCCATGTACTCGTGCAGAGGCTTGTTCTGGTTTGATTTTCATCACCACTTTCTGAAAAAGCTCGAAGGAATACTTCATGGCTTGTGGGTATTCAAGATTCAGACAGTAGATGATTCCCATGAGCATGGCAAAGCCGCACGTCACATCTTTCAGGTCGTGCAGCACGATGGTCTCCTCGACTACAACTGCCACATTGAAGATCTCACTTGGAAAGGCATCCTGTTGAGCATGTTCGTAGCCTATCAGTAGGCCAACTTGCATCCCCTTCATGGCTTCATCCAGGTGCTCATTGTGAGCCTTTAAAAGAAGAAATAACAGTGTATGACCGTTTTGATTTAAAAAAAAAAAATGATAAAAACAGATTCCTTAGTATATCATATTTACAGAATACACATCCACAGTTGTGAATTGAAGAAGTTGTTATGGTCTTACATCGCACATCCTGATGACGTCTGATGGATCTTCCCCGGATATGTAGTGTGGTAGACCAAGCACAGCAGCAGTCCTCCTCCTCTCATTAGTGTCCTACAAGACAAAGAAATCTGAAATAATATTGAATAATTTGATTAAATTTGAATAATAAATAGATTAATTCAAATGATGTGCGTTGTGAGTTGTCCTGGCCTACACATCATATTCTAAGAGATTTAAGAAAACATCTTTGTAAATCAAACCATAATCATTTTAATGTTTTTCAATGAAAATGTATGGAGTATCTGACACACAACATGCTTTACATCTTTTTGTAAAATAGATGTACAATGGTAGGACTGATTACCTGTCGCTCATGGAACAGAGCTGGCCATCTGGAAATTACTTCTGTGATGAGTGGCTGATCTCCAATGATCTCTTCTCTGCGCTGGGAAAATGTAGCAGTCATCAGATCTTCTATGAGTTGGTGATCAGGGTCTTTTTTCAGCATTTCCATCTCCATCATCTTGTGCTTTTCCTCCACGCTTTCAAGACTCTGTCCTTCAGGTGGATCTGGACAGTAGTTGACCTCACCCTTCTTTGACTTTTTTTTTTTACACGCTTTCCCTTCACTTCTCCTCCTTTTCTTTTGTTGATCACTACTTCAGGGCATCCTGCTGCACCTAACTTCTGCCGATAGTTTCCAAGCTTAAATTTCAGACTGTGAAACCATGAGTACCATCCCTTGTCAGACCCTGGCTCCTTCAGGCAGGGATGCTTCTCCACAAGCGCTTTGGCAACACTCTCATAGTGCTGCCTCTCAGGATAAGCACTAATTTTTGACATACTGTCTGCAAGTGTGTCAAGAATATCAGTCTTCAAACCTTTGGGAATCACCATCGCAGATCCATCCTTAGCATACCTACAACTTGCGTCTTTCAGCTGAAGCTCCACATCATTTGAGAACTGTGGAATTGGGAAGGGGTCAGGCCAGTCGAAAGAATCACCACTACTGGGAGACGAGAGGCTGCATGTGTCCAACGTAGAATCTGAGACAACTGCATCATCTGTGAACAACACTTTCAATGTTGCTCGCTCCACAGGAAGGTCATTGATGTCAGTCAGGTTGCACAACTGATTATTAAAATCAGGATCCTCAAATTGTAAAATGAATCCACCTCTCAGGCTAAGGTTTATTTGTAACACCTGATTCAGCTCCTCAACGCTTGCAGGGATGTTTTCAATTGAAAGCCGTCTGATTTCTTTTTCCGTTATGATGACACGCAGCAGCATTGTAGAACACTTTTACCTGAAAGGGAGCAAAAAATACATGTTTAAGTATAAATATTCAGTATAAAAAACTATTTATGTCAGACTCCCTCACACATCTGTCCCCAAACACTTAAAGCGTTATTCCACTTTGCTGATAAACCACTCAGTATGTAATCACCCTTATGCCAAAGTAATGATGGGTGAAAAAATTAATGTTAAAAATTAACCACAAAAGATGCCATTTACACCATGTTTTTAGCCTAAATGTCAACTGTAGCATGTAGCAAGTAGGATGTAAACATGGCCTCAATCTCGCGAGACTTCCGCATGTGCATCATGTGCTACAGTTTATCAGTCTCTCTATTTCTTAAATGTCTCTTTAAATGAAGAAAGTATTGTTTGATGTTGGTTGGTGCTGAAAAAGCACAAAGTTCACAGGGAATCTTAGCGACTGGATTGGATCCTTTTTTGTGCTCCTTTAGATGTTGTGCAAATTCCACATGAGTTTGAAAGACTGTTAGACAGTTTGGGTAAATGCAGCTGAAACCCCATCTTCCATGTCCATGACTGTCTTTGTAATGATTCACAATTGTTTTCTCATTGTAAGTGGCAAAACTGCAAAACTTACAACTCCACTTCATCCACCAAACTTCAACGGATGAAATATCTGCACCTGAAACACAGAACATAGTCACATGACATGCTATAGCAAACTTTTAATCAGTCATATAAATTGAAAACTTGACAAAGAGGATTAACTTTACACAATGGCAACAGTAATCAAATATGGGGTGCTAAATGTAAAAACTTGATTACAGTTTTCAAACTGATATTTTCAACATTTAGTTCATTTTCTTCACATTTAGCTCATTTTACACACATTGGAGACATTAATTATTAAAAAATTTGGTTACATGTGAACGAAAATGAAATGTTAAATCTAAATCTAAATGTTAAACCTATCTAAATCATTTTGATTTAACATTTAGATTTAGCATTTAGATTTAGCATTTCTTTTTCGTTCACATATAACCAAAATTTTAAATAATTTATATCTCAAATGTGTGTGAAATGAGCTAAATGTGAAGAAAATGCACTAAACATTGAAAATATATCAGCTTGAAAACTGTAATCGAAGTTTTACATTTGGCACCCCATAACAATGAACTTCAATTTGATTAATGATCTGAGCAACCATGCTTGTTTACACAGCCCTAGCTGACTTTTCATTATGAAATTTAGAAAATCATTAGAAACTCATAAGAGAAAATTTTCAATTAACATTACTGAACCATCCAGCCCCTCCACTGTCCAGGTGTTAATACCCACACCCAACAGCACCAGCATACTCACACATTCACAACTTCAACACACACTTCCATAGTCTTTCACAAATACAAAGAAAAAAAAAGCTTTCTGCATTGTATGAACTGTACTTAATTAAGTTATTGGTTTACTTCTCTATTAATTTACTAATCATCTTACAGCAATATGTCATTGACATTCATGCCAATAAAGCATACTGAATTGAACCGGAGTGCAGAGTATGCGTCAAAGCCCCAACAGGACGCCATTAAATAGTCAACGCCATTACGTGCAATGAACTAAATTAGCCGCCAGCTAGCTTTATCACCACTTAATAGTGATGTATATTGCACATCTAAAACAACAACAGAAATGACTTTAAATTCGCTCATGACAAGAGGAAGTCACCAACATGTACAAAACGAGGCGCCCACCATAGTTCACTCCTTCTAGCAGCACACTGTGGTTAGCTAACGTTAGCGGCTGCAAGCCGCGCATTTTATTTAGAAATTTGCAACTCACACTGTTATGTTGGCACCATGAAATTTTTATACAATTGAACTGACTTATAAACCTGAGTTTTAAACCTGATAAATCAAGAAATTCAGTTGAAATTGCATAAATCATTATGTTAAGTAGAAGTAAACTACAGGAAGAAGTGACCATGACTTATTGATCAAATCCTTTTTTACAGTGTGGCCTTTCTTGTAAAGTGCGGTTGTGTTGTGAGTCCAGTCCAGTTTATTGTTCGGGTGAACATCTCGATGTCCGTTCCCTGGATGTTCACTGGTGTCAGGGGGCAGAGGGTTCGTCTGCGGAAATCCACCACCAGTTCTTTGGTTTTCCCTGCGTTGATCTGGAGGCCGTTCCACTGGCACCAGTCCACGAAGTCCTGCGTCAGTTCTCTGTACGCTCTGTTGTCCCCATCTGTGATGAGGCCGACGATTGCAGAGTCATCAGAGAACTTCTGCAGGTGACAGGTGGGTGTGTCGTATGAGAAGTCTGCAGCGTAGAGGGTGAAGAGGAACGGAGCCAGGACCCTTCCCTGCGGGGCCCCCGTGCTGCAGACGACCGTGTCGGACACACAGTCCCGGGTCCTCACATACTGTGGATGGTTGGTGAGATAGTCCAGAGTCCAGTGTGTGAGGTGATGGTTCACCCCGGTGTACTCCAGCTTGTCCCTCAGAGGTGCAGGTTGAATGGTATTGAAAGCACTGGAGAAATCAATAAACATGATTCTCACAGTACTCCCAGGTTTCTCCAGGTGAGAGAGAGCTCGGTGTTGGAGGAAGATGACAGCATCGTCCACCTCGATGCCAGGCTGGGAGGCAAACTGAAGTCAGCGATGGGCTCACCAGGGGGCGGAGATGAAAGAGGACCAGCCACTCCAGGGTCTTCATCAGGTGGGATGTTAGTGCCACCAGCCTGTAGCTGCTGAGGTCCTTGGGGTGCGGAGTCTTGGGCACCGGTACCACGCAGGATGTTTTCCACAGCTGTGGCACTCTCCCCAGCTTCAGGCTCAGATTGAACATGCGTTCAACAATCCCACACAGCTGATCTGTGCAGCCTGGAGCCTCTTGCAAAAGCAGTAACATCAGCGTTCTATCGAAAGCAGAGCACAGTGAGCCAGAACACAACACAACCAGAAGAATTACTTCACTTATCCACTTGAGGGATTTTGTTTTTCACTTTTTTATACACACATGCTAGAAAATCAACGATAAAGAAATTAATAAGAACAAATTAAAGAAATTATTCACAGCTTTTAGTAGAATTATCAAAATTTGTGTAACCCTGTTAAAAATAGATAATAAATAAATAAATAGTTAAATATGTTCATTTCAGGTAAACCTGTGATTAAAAGTGTTAAAAAGAATATTTCATTAAGGTTAAAATTGTTTGTTTGCCCTTAAGAGACACTGGGGACATTTCGTGCCATTTGGTTTTTTATTTTCAAGCCATTTTGGCTGTGTTGAATGAATATAGCCATGAATATGCCAAAGGATATTCATTTTTAAAACATTTTAGAATTTTCGTCTCAGTTTCTTAAATTAGCCTAAAATGGCTAAGCTACACAAAAACCGACACATTCGCTCCTAAGGTCAAAAAAATGTCCCATTGAAAACCATTGAAAATGCCTTTTTGATCCCACATTTATCTTAACATAAACTAATGCATTCCTATATGTAAAGATTTCATTTTGGACTACTAGCTTTAAATTTTTAATTTTTATATTTGTCCACCAGATGGTGTTACTTTTAACCTCTTCAAGCATGCAGCAAAATTTCACACTTTTTACTGTTTTCTGCAGGGTGCCTTGCCAGTGAAATGATAAGGGTGTGTCGCTTTGATGTTGGATAATGGTGTGTGTGTGTAAAAAAAAAAGTGTGTGTGTGTGTGTGTGTGTGCGTAAAAAAGTGTGTGTGTGTAAAAAAAAGTGTGTGTCTGTGTGTGTCTGTGTGTGTGTGTGTGTGTGTCTGTGTCTGTGTGCAACTTCAAAAGTCTTTTCTCTTAGAAGGACACATCTGGCGTTAGAAACTTATTCTACAATAAAAAGGATGAGTAGCTTGTTTTGGTTTTCGCTCAGGTTGTTTATGCAGATGCAATGCAGCCATTGTTAAAAATATGAGCAGTAGTGCGGGAGTGGTCATTTTGGAGATGGAACGACTTTACAGCACACAGGAGGCTTTGGATGTAATCATGCACTCTGATTGCGAGGACGGCTCCTCATCCACCTCTGAAGACTCCAAGGCTGACACAGAGGAGGCCTCAGAGGTTGAAACTGACCAGCTGGAGTCCAACTCATCTGAAGACTCATCCGAAGATGAGAGCGGAGGGGAGATAGATGAGGCAGCAGCAGGATGGACCTCAAAGAATGGGAAAATTATTTGGTCTCCCACAAGCACTGAAACATGCCGCTACGTCCCAGCAGCCACAGGTATGGTCCTAGGATCGACACATTATGCCGCTGCCCGAATCACTGACCCGGCGTCCTGCTTTGCACTGCTGCTATCCTGCAGCACATTGTGTCTACAACAAATCTGCATGGGAGGTGCTCAATTGTAAACTGGTGAGATGTGGACACAGAGGAGCTGCAGGCTTATGTGGGGCTGCTCATCTTGGCTGGTGTTTACCGGTCAAAAAATGAATCAACCCTCAGCCTCTGGAGTGAAAAATCAGGGAGGAGCATTTTCCGGGCCACGATGTCCCACAAGAGGTTCCACGAGATCAGCCGAACACTGTGGTTCGACAACAAGCTATCCCGACCGCGACGCCGTGATGACAAGCTGGCTGCCTTCCGCAAAGTCTGGGAAAGGTGGACGCATCGCCTGCCGATGCTGTTCAGCCCAGACAGAGACATCTGCGTGGATGAACAGCTTGTCCTATTCAGAGGCAAGTGCAGCTTCAGGCAGTACTTGCCAAAAAAGCCAGCCAAATATGGCATAAAGATTTGGGTGACCTGTGATGTAATAACATCCTACGCCTGGAGACTGCAGGTGTACACAGGCAAAGCAGCTGGCAGTCCTGCTGAAGTCAACCAGGGGATGAGGGTGGTCCTGGAGATGACAGAGGGGCTCCAGGGACACATCATCACATGTGATAATTTTTTCACGTCCTTCACACTGACAGAGGAGCTGCTCAGGAGGAAACTGGCTCTGGTTGGCACAATTCGATGAAACAAGCCTGAACTCCCCCCCATTTGCTCCAGACAAGAGCAAGAGCGGTCTTCTCCTCCACCTTTGCTTTTACAAAGACCCACACACTGGTCTCTTACATCCCTCGACAGGGCAGGAATGTGCTGCTCCTCAGCACGAAACACCACAGTCCCGACATAAGCGATGAAACGAAGAGAAAGCCCATCATAATCAAAGATTACAACAGATGCAAAGCAAGTGTCGACAACCTTGATAAGGTAGGAACCGTTACCCATCAGTTATGCACACATTTATTTATTGTTACTGTATAATTGTTATTATATTGTTATTGATCTTGTCTAAAATATATGTAGTTTTTTTTTTGTTTTTTTTTTCAAGTGAGCATTTTCATATAGAATAAATAATATGTGTATCATGAGAAAAAATACTTGGATCATTTACTCATATTGACTTGTTTTATGTTTTGGGGGGGTTTTTTTGTTAGGTTGTTGGCACCTACTCCTGCAGGAGGAGAACAAATCGGTGGCCACTGGCCCTCTTCGACAACCTGGTTGACATCTCACATTACAATGCCTATGTCCTGTGGACATCAATCCAACCATCCTGGCAGCAGCAGAAGCCACACAGGAGGAGGCTCTTCATTGAAGAGGTGGGAGAAATGCTGGTGACCCCACACATCAAGAGGCGAGGGCGCCTTCCCCGCTCATCAGCCGCTGCAGGAATCGTTGCAGATCTGCAGAGTGCTGCTGCAGGCCCCTCTCTCATGAACAAATCTAAGGGCAGGAGGCAGTGTGGCTTTTGCAAGGACAGAAAAAGAAGAGTTGGCAGCACCTGCTGCAAATGTGGCAAGTTCATCTGCAAGGACCACACTCTGTCCATCTGCAGCCTCTGCTCCACCTGAGCTGGACTCTCACACCCAGACAAATATGCTCTCTCCTTCTCTGTCTCTCTCTCACCCTCTTTCTCACTTGCCCTCTCTCTCTTTTGCCCTCTCCCCATCTCAGCCACTCCCCATCCCCAACCACATATCTAAATGTTCCACATTTCTCTTTCAATGTTTATCATCAATGTTCATCTTTCAGTGTTTATCATTCAATGTTTGTCTTTCGGTGTTTATTATTCAATGTTCATCTTTCTCAAATATTTTTTTTTCTGGTTCAAACCTAATTAATATTTGATATATAAATTTCAGGCTGAACTAGTTTTAAAAGATTAGACCATTTAAAGTGGAAAAAAATATGAATATATAATATTTTTACAGCAGTTTTTGGGAAGGGGGCAGTTTTTTGTCCTTGGGATAAAAATGCGTGAGTGTTTCTTTAAATTTGACACTGCAAAAAAAATAACAATGCATCAAAATCAATGTTGCTGCCAATCATTGACCCATCTCAGGGCCTAATAATAATAGTAATCAAATACTCCTTGAAATGTATTTTATGGAAATTATTTTAGTTTTGTTGTTTTTTTCGAGGACGGCACGGTGGCGCAGCAGGTAGTGCGCGTGCCTCACGGCAAGAAGGTTGCTGGTTCGAACCCGGGGTCGGGCAGGGCCTTTCTGTGTGAAATTTGCATGTTCTTCCCGTGCATGCGTGGGTTCTCTCCGGGCACTCCGGCTTCCTCCCACAGACCAAAAACATGCTCATTAGGTTAATTGGTCTCTAAATTGTCCGTAGGTGTGAGTGTGAGTGCGTGAGTTGTCTGTCTGTGTGTCTGTGTATGTTGCCCTGCGATCAGCTGGCGACCGGTTCAGAGTGTACCCCGCCTCTCGCCCATTGCTAGCTGGGATAGGCTCCAGCCCCCCGCAACCCCGAAATGGGATGCGCGGGTAAAGAAGATGAATGAATGAATGAATGAATGTTTTTTTCGAGTGAGTCCTTGCCATATCTTTGGCCAAAATGGGTCACAAACATCTGCAGCAATATCTCAGAATACTGCCAGTACAATGAAGACAGTGTTGGGCTGACTAAAATGGCAATGCCAGAAAATAGCAGCATGAAATTATTGTAAATGTTTGTGTCCAACATCCTAAATTCTGTTGCTTTCCATCTATCAAGTTCCCTCAGTGTTCTGGGTTTCCTGGCAAATTCCACTGGAACATGATTGCGTAAACCGGTCAAACAATCAGACATCCGGTTGACAATGCTGGTGGGTAAGCGGAATTTGAGAGGCCCCCTAAGCTAAATGTTCAGAAGTCTCCTTACAACACCCAAACAAACAGAATGCATATAATCACCTGGGAACTGAGATACCATCCCTATACTTAAATCATGGAAAGTGTTAGGGCCATCTAGGTGATGTTCTTCATCGTGTTTTTCTGCAAATGATTCATATGTCCTCAGTGGACAAGTGATTAAAGGAAATGTCATTCTTCCCACATACTGTCCTTTCTGCACACATTTGTCGCATCCAAAATTTATAAAAGCCCGGGCAGGGGCATCACAGATTACAGAATCCAACTTAAAGAAAATCCTTTTGCCTTCGAAATCAATGCCATTCTGTAACTCTTTCAACTCAAGAACAAAGTCTCTCAAAAATATATCTGCTGGCTTTGGTTTATGTGGTCCACAGAACAATGCAATCACAGCTGGTTCCTTAATTGGAACACTTACGAGGAGTCCTAAAATGGGCCACACCCGAATCCCACTACTTTTGAACAAAGGCAACCCATCAATGTTGATCTGTAGTTTTAAGGTACAGCCATTAGTGATTGACTCACATGCTGGTACAGCTTCTGCCTATGCCAATGTAATAATATAGTCCTCCACACCTTTCCTGTATGTTGTGAGTAATCTTTGTCTTAAGGAGGGTTCTTGCATCCTTCGGAAGATCAGGATGGTACAATCTTAACAAACCAAGAAGAGCTTTGAGAGCCACTAGGGAAACTCCAAATGTTAATGCCCAGTTATGAAGACATGCCCCTAGATTACATGACTGATCCACTGTCTCATCAGGATCCTGGTCCGAGTCACTCTCCTCCTCAGGCACATCCATTGAAAAGGACTGCTGGTCAAAATGTGACGTGTCCATCTCTACTATGTCCTCCTCCAGCAACCCTCCAGCCTCCTCTCTGTCACTCCCACTATTTTCTATGACTGCCTCAGCTACTCTTTCTCTACATTCAGCCTGTCTTTCCTCTGTGCTTTCCTGACCGCAGCACTGGGAAGCAAATCTTTCAGTGTGCACGGTCCTGATTTCCTTGAGTCGTCTCTCAACATCTCTACGCGCTCTCCATCTAATGGTGGCATCAGAGAGTACCCTCGAATCCATCCCCACTTATATTCTTCCAGCCAAGCTGTTAAATTGTAAGGAAAACAAGAGGGACAATATTTTAACGAAGCTTTAAGGAATTTACTTGGTTAAACAAAGTGTAACAGAATTAAAACCAGTTCACTTATGTGACAGTTTGGGTGGTCAGAGGAGAAGTGGTGGAGCAGAAAGTAGCAGTGTGATTAGCACTACCACTAGAGAAGAGAGGAGGGAAGGGGAGAGTTCTATTATTTCTGCTGGATGATGTTTCAAGTCTCCACGCAGAAGGTGCCCACGTATGAAGTATATCTTCAATATTAGGTCACAGAGTGACACAGACAAAAATAACTATTCATAATAGGAGTGGGAATCAGTATTTCACAATGTAAGATATGCAACATTACCCATGATATGTGCATCATTTCTATTTATTGACTAATTTTGTGTCAGGTTCACAGAATCTGACAAAGAGAGGAAACACTGAAAAGAGAGCAAATCATGAAATAGGACTTTTAAAAACTCCACGATGGACTTTCAGAAATTAAACCACTGGCAACCACTATAATCTATGTATTACGGGCAAAAATATTATTCAGAAAAACAAAAAAAGGGTCTGGTGGACTATTTTGACACAATCTGAAAAACTAAAAAAATGTTTTTATGTTCTGGAAATAAATATGTGAAGACGAAGAATTGAAATCAAAGTATATGAAGAAGTGGTTAACCCCGAAGTGAATAAATCAACTTCGGCCACAGAGATAGATGAATCCCACCTGTGCTCTCTGACCAAGGTCGGGGAGCTGGAAGCGGGAACGGTTAACAATTAGCTAATAATAGCTATGGTGACTAACCAAGCGGTGAGCTGTTATACTGGACGTTTAGCGTCTATGTCAGCCCACCGGTAATTTCCCCGGCTTCCACGTACAACAGTCAAACTGAGCGAGAAAGAACATGCGACGGAAGGGTGAACTACTAGTAGCCCCCCGAGCCACATTAGCATATCTTAGCAATGTTAGCCATGCTACACCGGCACAACCGATTTTCAATTCCTACCATAGGACACATAGGCTAACTCGCTGTGTCCTGCAGAAAACTGACCTAATTTGCCGGTGTGTTAAGGGCCTCTTAAGCGGTGGATGCGACCGAAGCTACCTGCTTGGTGGTGTGCAGGACTAACTGTATCGACTAGGCTATTAGCTAAACTTGCTACGTTAGCATGTTTGGCAAGAATACTATCACAGAAACGAATGAGGACGTTATGCACAAACGCTGCAAACTAATGCTTGATTTTTTTTTTTTTAAAATACAACGCGGTTACAATCATTTTAATATTGTGTTATGTGGGTCAAAGACGTGGCATGTCATTCCGGTGTCCGACGTTTATAATGTTAAAACTATATAAAAAATTTAAAACATTACATTTTGTTACTCAACTCTCGCCACTTTACTTACTCATGTGAGTATTTAGTATAAGAAATGAAAATTTAAGGAGCTATTTAGCTCAAAAGTACAAAACTGTCCTTCCTGGATAACGTCCAGGCTAAAAATCTAAGCACAAAAATATGCTAAAAATGTCAAAAATCTTAATAAAAGCACAAATGATGTACTGGGGCATAATTGTGTTGATGTTTGTAATGACACCTGCAAATACAGCAACAACACTAAGCTCATTTACATTTTTATTCAAGAAATACTTTTGTCCCCATTTTTGGATTCTCAAATGTCCTTCCTGGGTAACAGACATAAAGTGGCTATACATGACTATATTTGGATCTGGATAGTCATGTGACAGGGTGTTGCATCAGCCAACAGATTCTGAAGGACCCCCAAAAGATATCACAAGGTCAGTAAGTCTCTCTTAAAATGTTGATAATTTGACCTTTTGGCTCGGTGGTACATGATGTACCACCATGATGTGTCTTTCTGGATAACGCTAAAAGAACATTTATAATTTTTTTACATTTTAAAATGACCTATTTCATGTGAAATATGACATTGATGTGTTGAAGATTAAGCTAATATTTTACACAGTAGACCCAGTTAGTGCCTGATAATAAAGGAAAAATAGTTTTTTTGTCCTTCCTGGATAACAAAGATATTCTGTTACCCAGGACCTGTCCTCTGTTATCCAGAATGGACGTTAATCAATTCAGATTTGTATTGGTATCTGTAGCTTTTTAGACATTGATTTGATGTTGTATTGTTACACTTTTATTATTATTAATAACAGCAATTGATGAATTAAATAAAAGAAGCAGTATTATGTATTTTTGAACTTTTGTGGTATTTTTTGTTATCTTTTTCAATGATAGACACAGGACATATTCATAGATGTTGTGAAGTTATTGCCCAAAAATGAGTATAGCTTTTGATGTTTAAGGGTGTTTTGTTCTTGCAGATGCCACTGTCTAATAAATAACGGCAAAGACTTTTCAGGGCCAGGAAGAATGCTGACCCACAAGCTAGGGCTGAGTATCTCCAGAAAAAGAGAGCAAGGTATTGTGATTTAGTAATAAATTGATTATGCAGATCAGATTGAAAAGGATTAATAAAATAGGTTTACACTTGTTTGCGAAAGGCTAAGATATGTAAGTTAAGCAATAATGATAGCTTATGCTAGGATACATTTCTTCTGGAGCAATTGGCATCGAGGTAATTGGTCAAACCATTATGTCATTTGTTTTGTTTCTAGCTATTATAAATATAAATTCAAAGCTAAGCCCAAGACACACAGCTGATGACTCCTTCTGCTGCAAAAAAGAAAAGAGAACAGTGGAGGATTAATAAGAAGAGACAGAGGGAAAAAAGGGGGCGTGTATATAAACAGAATAAAACAGTCGCTCTATTCTTATTTTTGATACTTTTTTTTATTTGTCCTTTTTTTTGTCTTTTCCTTTTTAAAGAAAAAAAAACCCCGACTGTACAGAACTAAATCTAGATGCCTATTCAGAGTTTTCCAACTCTACGCTTCTGTGATGGTAAAGAAAGAGAAAAGGGAAGAGAGCAAGTGATTCATCAAAAATAATAATAAAAAGTAATAATAAATCATTAAAACCTCCAACTTGACTCAAAAAGGCAATTAAAAACCTAATTGTTTGCTTCTTTTGACTAAAACCAAAACAAAGAAAAAATTCCCTCCTCCCACACTCTGTTATAAAGCTGCAGCACCTTCACTAATGCTCCTTTCCCCACATGCTTTAACGTGCTGTAACACACCTGATCTTTCCCTGGAGAAGTTGGTCGTGATCTCTTTACAGCCCTCATCATCTCTGCCAAGGTAAATGGCTCATCGATCATGCCAGCTGTATTTTCCCTCCTGCATAGCCTCACATCCTCCATATGCCACGTTATGGGCTCCTCCACAGTTACAACATTTTGGTTGCCCCCCTGTTCCACACTCTCCATACTCATGGTCTCCCCCACACCTAGCACATCCTCCTCTTCTCCTTGCAGTTCTTGGTTATGTGTCCAAACCTTTGACAGTTAAAGCACCTTAATGGTTTTGGAACATAAACTCTCACTGGGTAACTCATAAAACCCAGGAAAACTTTCTAAGGCACACACTTTCCTTCAAGCTCAATCAATACAGTTTGGCTATCCATTCTCACTCCTTCTTTTGTTGTCTTCGTTCTTTGCACATTCGTTATTTTTCCTCCTTTAATATTCCTCTTAAGTTCCTCCATACTCACACTCAGTGACACTCCTGTAATCACTCCTTTGCACCCACCGCCATTTCGTGCTCCCACCCTCCCTGTGCTTGCCACCTTGTTTTTCCCCAACTCTTTCAGTTTGAGTGCCTTCTCAACTTGCTCTTCATTAGCACATTTCACCAATAAATTGCCATCACTCAGGACCTTTGCAAACTGTATCTCTCCTATTTTACTTGCTACAATTGTTGTTAACACAAAGGGGTTGAGCTTCTTTACCTCTTCTTGTATCTTTTCATTGAACCCTATGATGACAAAATAATTCTAAGGTGTCTCCTTCTCAATATGCTCAGCTCCTTCCTCCTCACTGCTATAACTGTCATCATTGCCGTCCTTCTTCCTTTTTATTCCTCCCATCCACTCGCTCCCCTTTCAAACTCACAATCTCCCCCTTCCTCCTCATCCATATGTGCCCAACTGCCTACTTCTGATCCATTCACGGAACAGTTGTGCTCAACCGCCAGGAAATTATTTTCAACTCGACTGGGATCTCCCACAGTCTGCCGATTGTTTTTACCTCGTCCATGCCCGGCTGATGCCGCCGCCATCTCCTGCCAACCTTTCGGATCTGTCAACTCAAAATCAACTCCAAACTCGCCAACCGACTCCCTACGCTCCTCCGACTTAAACGTCCGTCCAGGCTCTTTCTTTTGAGATAACTACGTGTTTTACTTCAGGAATCCAGAAACTCTCCCGAAGCGAGGGTTGAGGAGGATCTCTTTCCCCCAGTCATTAACTTTCTAACAACCTAACCCGATACGCACTGTTACTCAGAAAGCGGGCTGACAAGATTGTAACAACCAATACAATTAAGGAAAAGAAAAGACAGACAACTTAACGCTCTCCAAGTTTAGGTGGTGCTCATGACCGCGCTACTCTTTTGTTCACTGTAAAAAAACTATTTGAATTTCAATGAACTTTATTAACACCTTAACAAAAACTTATTCGTCCGCATATGGCTCAGTTTTTAATCCACAATGAACTGAACACTTAAATGAACTGATTTTTTTTATTTTTTTAATCTCCTTTCATGAACATATTTATATTATTTATTTATTAACATTTATCTGTCAGAACTGACACTTTAACATATTGCCTTGCCTAAAATGACGTATTTTAGACTGGGCTACATAAAGATAGAAAGTAACTTAATTTTTAACCAATTTGATTTTTTTTCATTTGTTAAATCCTTATTCGTCTTTGACCCATGTACTTACCAAAAACTCCAGTGACAGACGCTCTGCCGGTGTCCTGTCGCTCCGCTCTGTGCGCGTCTGGGCTGCGCTGCCGAAACGGATTCGAGCCGAATGTTTCATTACGACTGTCAATTTCTCACGATCTCTTCATCTTTTTCACACCTAGTTTAGAGGGAGGGGGGGGGGAAAAGATGGATTTAAAGCATGAGGGGATTAAAATAAATTAGGCTATTTAGGAACACACTCCAATATGGAAATAAGTGAAATAAAAATGATTAAGCATCACGTGCGTGGCCCGCTTGGCTCGTACTGACTCACCTTGAACACTGCTTGCACACCTCACACCTCCTGCCTGGTCAGGAGCACAAAATACTCCCAATTTGCATTGACATTCCGTATCTTGAGTGCCCTTACAATTTCCTGATCTGAGAAAGCAACATGAAAAAGACCTTGTTAAGTCGGAGTTTATGCTCAGAGCACTTTGAAAAGGTTGAAAATAGCTTTTTCTTGCACAGTCTTTCCAATCGATAGCGTAACACCGTCCATCAGAATTACCTGAGCGACACTGTGCGCACTTGAAACACTGCTTCAGACTGTTGCCACGCTCGGTGTATGTTCCATCGTCACATTCCTCACGCGTCTCCTTCTCTCTTGCTGTGGTGCAAGGCGATATCATGCGTGTACCTATCACACACACAAAAACATAACCCTTGATAATTTGACCTTTTGGCTCGGTGGTACATGATGTACCACCATGATGTGTCTTTCTGGATAACGCTAAAAAAACATTTTTAATTTCTTTACATTTTAAAATGACCTATTTCATGTGAAATATGACATTGATGTGTTGAAGATTAAGCTAATATTTGCCACAGTAGACCCAGTTAGTGCCTGATAATAAAGGAAAAATATTTTTTTTGTCCTTCCTGGATAACAAAGATATTCTGTTACCCAGGACATGTCCTCTGTTATCCAGAATGGACGTTAATCAATTCAGATTTGTATTGGTATCTGTAGCTTTTTAGACATTGATTTGATGTTGTATTGTTATACTTTTATTATTTTTAATAACAGCAATTGATGAATTAAATAAAAGAAGCAGTATTATGTATTTTTGAACTTTTGTGGTATTTTTTGTTATCTTTTTCAATGATAGCAACACAGGACATATTCATAGATATTGTGAAGTTATTGCCCAAAAATGAGTATAGTTTTTGATGTTTAAGGGTCAGTTTTGTTCTTGCAGATGCCACTGTCTAATAAAGAAAGGCAAAGACTTTTCAGAGCCGGGAAGAATGCTGACCCACAAGCTAGGGCTGAGTATCTCCAGAAAAAGAGAGCAAGGTATTGTGATTTAGTAATAAATTGTGTTACGACCCCTAGCTTGTGGTGGGAAAAGGGAAGCAACATAAACCAGTTGTAATTGGTTAAAGCAAAGTTATTTATTTTAAAGGTAAGGAAAATGATATGTGCAAACAAAAACCAGAGGCAACTCTAAAGAAAATGGGCCTGCGACTGCTGATAAATCAAAAAACAATCAAAACCAAACGAGGACTCTCTGGAACTACACTAATTTAGCAAACAAAAAAAAAACATCCAAAAACAAAACCCTCTCTGCTTAATTAAAGTTTAACATAAACAGCAGATCAGCACCCCTTCTTCCTAGTGTGAACTAACAAAAACTCCACTACCGCTGTATCACTACTGATATCAGTGTTTGAAGCTGGCCCTGGCCCAGTCCTTCACAGAGTGCAAAATGCCTCGTAGTCACAAAATATGGCCACAAAACGAACGTCTGGCGCGCTGCTCCTCAGCCGTCCAGAGTGCCGGTCCGCTCAAGCCTTTCAGTATCCCGTCCCTGATTGGCACCTGGTGACTGGTGAAAGGGCCCCGACTGTGCACCAATCCAGCGAGCGGACAGCCGAAGGTGGGAGGTGGGAGGCGGTTGTTTCTAGCTATTATAAATATAAATTCAAAGCTAAGCCCAAGACATACAGCTGATGACAGAGGGAAAAAAGGGGGCGTGTATATAAACACAGAATAAAACAGTCACTCTATTCTTATTTTTGATACTTTTTCTATTTGTCCTTTTTTTTTTTTTTTTTCTTGTATGACATTTTGTTTTTGCAAAATAAAGTTGTTTTAAAGATCATTACGGTGTATCATTTTTAACTTACACTTTACTTACAGCCAGCAAAATACTGCTGCTAAGTGATTATAATTGTGTTATAATGTCATACAATTGCTAATAGCTTTATACAGTGTTGTCACTTTACTAAAAGCTCTTAAAGTCATCCTATAGCATATTATTGATATTTATAAGGCATTACGCCCTTTCTGTAAACGAGCATTTAGTATCTTTTCTATGTTGAGAGGTTCTATGTGTGTCTTTACTACTGGCTAGAGTAAGGATGGTTATAATGTGTTATGTGACTCAGGACTTCAGATTCTTTATTCAAACACTTGTCACTTGAGTATGCAGGTATAAAACATTATAAGTACTTAATTATAATACATTATGTCCACACTTGTAATACTTTATAAACCTTGGTAGAAGTTCTTATACATGATTATACACCATTATAATGACATGTATGAAGCATTATAAATGCATTATAACGGCTTATGCATGTGCTCCTGATGCATTATAAACTAGACCTTCATAGAAAGTGTTACCAAATACTGTAACTCATCTTTTTTCTACCTTTCTTGTATTTCCTGACTTCTGGCACCTCCGTTTTACTCGTCGTTACTGCAACCTAGTGACACGTCACTGTATACACTGTCAATTATCATACAGAGATACACACACAGCACACGCAGACACACATACCTTTACAAGCGGGGGTGGATTTGGTTTCTCACTCTTGAGTTTTGCTGAATATTTTTTGTGGTAGATTCAAAAGGGATCACTGCAATTGCACAGCTTTACCGCTGAAAAATGTTGGCCATAAAGCTGCTAACATTATGTTGCCACTCAGCTCTCTCGCACTGCTGTAGCCTCGGCTCTTCTAGTCTCAGGCCTCGATGGAGCTGAAGCTGAAGCTGATCGGGCTCAGTCCACTATCAACCATGTTGTCTGCCTCAGATTCTGGAGGTGAAAAAAAAAACCTCCACCTCTGAGGAGTGGTCTGTGGAATAGGTGACCTGAGAGTCTGTGTCGCCGTCCATTTCTATTTTATCTGTCATGTCCTTTGTCACACATGTACGCTCCGCCCTGTCTCAGCTCCTCCTCTCTCCTTGTTCTGTCAGTGTCTGCCCACTTATTGAAGCATTTTTTCAAAATTATGCAGCAGGTGAAATTAGGCTCTGACCACAGGGGTTAGTTACTCTATAATATTGAGACTAATCTAATTCCATGCTTATGTAGCAGCATAGAAATATTATTTATTCATCTATGCATTGCTGCAGGTAACGAACCGGGCGATGGCCAATCAGGGAAAGGAGCGGCGTATTAAAGCGACAGCTCGTTCCCCGGGTCCGTCCTCTCTGCACTTCACCTGACGCGTCATTTCCGGGTCAGAGCTGTCGGTCCTCAACAGGTATGGCTGCTCACTGCTCCTCTTTGCTGGCTGGTAGGCTCTTCCGATTCTCCCATGCTCACGGTAATGGTGTGCTCCTTAGATTGCTGTGCGCCGCTTCGTGCCTCCCTGGGTTTACTCCTGTGTGTGGCCTTTGTGTGGTAAGTGTCCTCTCTCTCTGCGCTGGTGTTATGGTGCTTGCTATAAAGTGGCTAATGCCAGTATGGTCGCAGGTTAAGAGCTCTGGTGACTGTCTGCAGCCCTCTCGCTTCCTTTGTGTGTGTGCGTATGCCCATCTTCAACAGGTAAGCATTTAATCTCATCCGTAGCCGCCTCATTATCCACTTTCTTGGCTTAGCAATGCTAACGCTGTTTTGATTGATTACTTATTTGACTTAGTTTGATTTCAGTTGTCTCCTTTGTTTCTTATGTTTGCTGGGTTAATTTGAGGGGTTTGTCCTTTGGTATTGTTTGTTATAAGTTCTAATTCAAACGACTTATTTTGTATATTTTTGGTTAAGAGTCTAACTTTGTTTGAACTTTGGTTTGATTTTGAATGATTTTGTTGGTTTCTCTTCTTTTGTTGTCCCAGTCTCGTTAATTTGTTCTCCCCCTTTTCAGCTGCTGGAGGCCGGTGGTGGTGCCGGTGCCGGTGAATGGTGGTGGTGTCCTCCGGTTTGTGTGCTGTGCTCCCCTGGGATTTGGTCACTTCACTGTCCATCACATGTGTGTGGGTGTTTTAAGTTGGTGTTGTTTTCTTATATTTTGTTTGGCTCACTCCCCCTTCACTAGCATTCGCCCACCCCGACGCCTCGGCTCCTGATCAGGTCCCCCTTTTTCCTCCCTGTATGAATGGTTTGCTTTTTAAACTACAATTGAATAAACTTGTCCTTTTTAAACCTTGGAACCACGTCTCTGCCCATCAGTAGAACCGATCTGTGTGTCTATTTCCCTGGGTGAAATTCCCGGGGTGGCGTTGTCGTGCAACCGTTAATGTGTACAAGCATACATACAGAGAGGGACATCGCCACCACAGTCATGGGGATTTACACGATCCGAAGAGACGGACATAAGGAGCCAGAGGACGTGGGAGTTGTGATTGAGGGCATTAAGGTCCTCAGCGATGTTGGCAGTGTCATCATGGGCTTCATCATGCTCTTTGGACTCATTTATGCCCTTGATCGAGCCTTTCCCGAAAAACCTCAAGTACACCTTCGAGTTTTTCCCAGAAGATCATTATGAACTTGGATGGACACAAGCTGAATGCAAAGATACAGCAGCTGAAAATCAAGCTGTTTTCATAAGGGACAAACACTGTGTCCACTGTGTCCCAGTCAGTGACCGTCAGCGTGGATGTTTTTCTTGTTCTAAAAATATGTTAACTACTTGTGTAGCGCATCTTGAAGTGCGTGACTGGTCTCAAAGAAATTGAACATTTTTTCAGGTTCTGTTTTGTACTTCTACCATGTGTGTTGTACATGTGTCATATCTGTTTGTAGGCATTACATATTACAGTTTATAGTCAAGTTTTGATGTTTAATCGGAGCTGGTTATACCATGCCTCAGCCTTTGCAAATATTGTGCTTGTATTATTGGTGCACTAGTACGAGCTACTTTGGTTGAAGCAGTTTTGAAGTCAGCAGATTACTTTTCTAGATGTGACAGGTCATACACTGTGTTCATCATAGAGGAAAAAACTTAAGAGAAGCTTAAAAACTGAAGCTCTAAGTCAAGGTCAAAGAGCATTTTGAACAGTTTAGTTTGAGATTGGTGGAAGAATTTCCATGTTTTGTACTGTTGATGTGTGTTAAATGTGGTATATGTGTATTTCATGCCAGTTTTTAGGCAAATATAGTGCAGTTAAAGGTAAAAAATGTTCGTGGTTGGTCCGAACTGGTCAAAACTTGTCTTAGCTTTTCTGCCTGGAACATAAATCTGGGTTCTAAGGCAGTTTTTCTGTGTGTTTTGACACAAGTCATTATGTTAAGTTTGAATATCACTGTCATCATCATTTTGATGAGTTCCATGTTGATGTTCTATCTATCTATCTATCTATATTTATACATATATGTGTGTGTGTATATATATATATATATGTATATATTTGGATGAGTTTTTATTCGTTTTAAATAAAAAACATTAACCAGATTTTGTGTTGTGTGTCTGAAATGAGGGTCAAATGAAGTAATGAAATCATTTTATTTTAGACTAACTATATTCATTTGAGTTAAACAAATGTAAATAAGTTAAGGCCAGTTCAAGTACTTATTTTATTTTGGCTGTATTTGATGAAGATGAGTTCGACCAACTCAATTAAATCATATTACAAGGAGGTACTTAGTTTGAGTTGTGGCTGCATATATTTAATGGATGGAAATCCTGCCCAAAATTTATTTGTGTTCATCCAATGAGTTATTTTTCACAGTGTGTGTGTGTGTGTGTGTGTGTGTGTGTAGTTGAGGGTGTGTGTTAGTACATATGGGGGGTGGGAGGGTTGGGTTTTTCGTGTTGTTCTGTTTTTATTTACATTGTTTTTAACTCTTGTAAAGCACTTTGTGTTGCACTATGTATGAAAAGTGCTATATAAATAAAGTTTTGATTCGATTTTGATTTGAATAGAACCGAAACGTCGCGCTTGTAACTCGTTTCACTGAATTTGTATTTTTATTTTATTTTTCTTTAAATAAATACCGAGTGTCAATAGAAGAAGTCTCCTCTTCTCTATTACAGCTATGAGTATTATTCTTCAGTTTTACACCACAATCTAGCGGCGTTTTCAACTTTTCATTTTTGTATTTTTCACTATGATACATACTTTTTTCGACGTCATGCACTACTCCGACGAGGAAGACGGCTGGACCCAAGTGAGCTACCGGAGAGGTCACGGGGGTGACGTGCGGACATGGCGCTCCGACCGGCCGGCACAAAGAGCTGACTCCTACCCCCGCCGGGAGCAGCTGCCTCCGCCGATGACACTCTCCTACGCCTCCGGTACCAGAGGTTCTCAGCGACCCCACCGTGACTACTCAGCGTACCCGAACGACAGCAGCGGACCTACTTATCACCGAGCCCCGGTGGCTCCAACGGCCTTCTCAGCGGCGCCACGCGCCCAGACGCGCAGCGGCTGGAGCAGCGGAGGACGTCAGCATGTGAGCACCATCCCTTCCTATGGCCAGCGCTCGGTTATTAACCGCAATAATGACGGCAATAAGCATCACACAATGTGGGAAAATGTTTAATGCATGTGCACATTTCATGACTCATAGTTGCATCTTGTGTAAAGTGTGCATAGTAAATGTTTAATTAGATTGCTGACTATAATTTCATTTACATTTTTCCTTTCTGAAGATAAATGACCAGATTCATTTCGATTCTGATGAGCTTTGTGACTGCTCTTCTTCTTCTTCTTCTTCTTCTTCTTCTAATTATTACCTCTAAATTAATGTTGCACTCGTTCATAAGAGTAGGGGCACCAACCTTCCTCAGCTAAGAAGGATTTTGTATATCATGTCTTGTAATGCTGATGTAGTGAAAACGAATGAACCAACAGTAGATCAGTCTGATAATCTAAGGCGTGAACTCTCAGTACAGGGATTGCTTATATCCAGCTCAAAAGGACACCGTCTGACAACGACTTGTATGCAAAAGATTATTTATTAAACACAATAATGAAATGAATATGAATCATGGATAATGCAATAGATTATATGGATGATGTAGATTAACACAAACACTGCACAGAGGAACTTATGGCAAGAGGATGGTAAAATGAGTTTGGCAATAGTGAGAAGTAGATTTTTAAAGGGGAAATGGGGACGCGAATATAAAGTTAATTTGTTGAATGAATGGTTTAGAGAATTTAAACAAATTGACAGTATCTCAACCTCACGGACCAACTCTTATTCAAAACCGCTTAAGCATGCCTGCTTTGTCAGCGACGCTCCGAACTGACACGAAGAGGCTCCGTGTCGCCGTCCATCATTCTGATCTGCACAGCGGTCTGCCGGACGAATCAAGCAAACCACGGTTGAGAGCCGGTGTTGGACAGGGATGTCTCGGGAGCTGAGGATCTTCGGTGTCGGTTACAGACGAGGAACGGCTTCTGATGGTTCTTTAACCCGGACCAGCGGGTCAGCAGCAGGCTACAGGTCTTCGGTGCGGTCAGTTAGTTGGCAAGACTTTTGACTACTAATAATAAGATTGAGAAACTCTTTGATGGCCGGTCGAAAATGTCTTCAAAATTATTATTACGTGACTAGACTTTAACAACAAAAATAGGAATTATGCGGCTTGGCGTGGCGAGAAAAAATTAAAGTTTCACGAAGAAGATTAGAAAAGTGCATTTTCTGCAGAATTACATCAGGCCACTCTGTGTAGTTGTGAGCAGCAACAAAAAGACTGAGAAAACGACGGAGCGGAAAAATAACTTGAAAACTAAAGACAAAGACTTAAAGAAACTCCGCGGAAGAGACAGAAGAAAGATCAAGGGACGAACTTAGAGGGAAAACTCAAGAACTCTACTACACATAACAGAACAAAACGTAACTAAAAACTAAACACAAAACTGAACTAAAACTGAACACAACTGAACTGAAGTCCGCTGCGCTACTGACTTTATCATCGCTTCAGGGTGTGTCTAATCAATAGGACGTCACGCATGTGGGATGGTTCGCAGACACGCAACGTGATTTCATTTCCCAGAGCAAGAATTAATTAATGATTCGTACGAGGGCTCATCTGCTTCTCACTATGGTCAACGAATATATTTTAAATGGTCAATTTTCAATGGCACTTCAACAACATGCGTGTTCACTACATGCGTTAGACAATTCTTATGAATAATGACAACATTCAACAATAAACATTTTCTAATACTAATTCTAATAAACATGATGACTAAGGGTATAACTACTTTAATATGATGAAGGAATAAAGAAGAGCAGACTATATTTGCCGAAATGATTATCGCTATTATGGTTACTTATTAAAAAATGTCTCCCGCTAAGCACATCCAACCTAACCGCTATGAACCTCTAGATGGCAGTATGGTTACATGATAGAAACTCAGAGAAAATCTTTAAAATAGTTAAAATCACAGTTTCGTCATCCTGTAAATTAGAAACACCAGGAAAGCATTGTTATTGTACAGATCATGAGCTTAGCAATGTAATGACATTTACAATTAAATCAAACATAGAGATTTGGTTACTTTGGTAGGTTAAGAAAAAGGCACACAGACAAACAGCACAGTTTGCTTCAGGAATGTCTAATTTACAACCCATCAGCATTATCTGGTTTGGAGATTCCTTTGAGACTTGGCATTCGTCCATTCAGGCAGTTTTATTGTCCTTAACTCCCTTAATGGGCTATCAAGAAAGAGTTAGCACCTCCATGAGAACGTCCTGAGCAGATGTAAATTTGAAGTGAAGGTGTTATCAGTGACTCTTGTTGCCCTGAAAGAATGTGAAAAGTTGTTCTACAACCAGACATCTTGTCTCTGCCTGAGTTCACACCTTCCTGTGAACCTTCCAAATGGTCAATAACTCTTAAAAGCCTGATTGTTTTATCACTCCACTTCTCCTGAGCAATGCAAAGAGGTTAGAAGAGGGTCAGCTACAGACCAGTTCTGCTACAAATATCATCTCAGTATTGTGTTTATCTGATTTCAGAGTGGTATTGCGGAAGTTTATCTGTGAATTTAAGAGAGTAATAAGTGGTTTAAAGAGACTAAAGCATACTATTTCAAAAAGACTGCATTTTATGTGTTTTATATATTTATCTTATACTATTATTTGTTGTATATTATTTCATTTTAAAGAACTCAGGGCTACATTTATATACATATATACAGATGTGAGAAGGTGCAATTTGATGGTTTGGATGATATGAAGTATATTTATTTACTGTGAACTTGTTGCGTTGTCACATTCGTCTGCAGTTCACTCTTTAACGCTTCATGTTCCTCCGAACAGAAACTCTCAGTCCTGCTGTGTGTTTAGCTCCATTAGTTATTAGATTTATTAGCTCTGTTAGCTCTATTAGCTCTGTTAGCTGTAATCTCTATTGGCTCTGTTTGCTCCATTGCTGCTAGCTTTATTAGCTCTATTAGCTCTGTTACTGTTAACTCCTTGAGCCGAACACATGGCAGGACTCTACTGTCCATCAGCTGCTGACAGCTAACAGCAAACTAGCTCTCCTGCTGATTTCAACACAGATTTGTTGTTCACAAAGTAGCTGCTGAAAACATGAGAAAAGACTAAACTGTGTAGTACTGAAATGTGGAGTTAGACCCAGGGGTGTAGTCTAGTTTATTGTAGAGTGTATACTGTACTGTACTGTACATATACTTAGCTGTTATAATAATGTTGCAATCAATGATTAACTTGTAAAACAAACCACCAAAGTATGAGCCTTGCTAGCCACAAGGGGTGCAGCTATATTTGCATCTATACTGTAACTCATTGTTGTCATCATCATCATTGTCTGCAAGCACCCCCAAAGTGAACAGGGAACACTGTCTGGTTGTAATGTGTTAGTTAAATTAAAACAGTGCAACACCTCAATACCGTATTGATATCTGTAGTAATTCATGTTGCGCCACTGACATAAGAGATGATGAATGGTAATAATCAATCTTTGAACACCTTTCTTAAACAGTATTTACAAAGTGTTCAGTGGGAATGAATACAACAACCAAGAAAGAGGGAAAAGTTCACATAAGAGAGTTTGCATAAACATTAACAAATATGAATTGGAGGTAACTTTGAGAGGTTGGGATGAATGAAAAGACACAGATGTAATGGGAGCCAATACTTTATATCTGTAAACTTAAAAGCAATATAAAACATGGTTAATATTAATGAAAATGACTGGATTATACATACATACATACATACATATAATATAAAGCAGACAAAAAGTCTAAGAAAGTATAATATATATATATATATATATTATGCTGTAGTACTACCTTTCAGCAACATGGGGGCGCTAGAGAGTGGGCAAACAGCGACGCACACTCCTGAAGAGTTCACCTCGTGGGGACTGTAATTATGTGTGTGTCCTCTAGGGGCGCCTAAATATACACACGCACAGTTTTTTGTCAGGTGAAGCGTGCTGGTGGGGACAATTTTTTTTAAAAAAAGGAAAAAAGCAAGGGGCATGTTTCAATACTGTTTTAAAGCCAATGAGGGGGTTCTGCCCGTGGGGACCTCATTTTTTGTCCCCACGGTGACATGAGTCCCCATGGGTAGGTGTACAGTCAGGTCAAAGTCCCCACCAGCATAGAAGAACAACACACACACACACACCATTCTCCTTTTTTGGTTTTGCTTCAATGTAAATCCTGAAAATCTATTTCAAGGTAAAAACAAAATTTCAACCTCCTCCTCCGCCCATGGTACAAAACGTTTTCTATTTTCTTTTTTTGAATGATTGTAAATGACTAGTGTAAACAATGAATCATTTACAATTTTGTTTCCTCACAATGATTCACAACACCTCATATTGAAGATTGCCCTCGTGGAAACTGGATGGAGTTGCTGAAAACTTTCCCTTAAAGGACTTGTCAACTGCGATAGCAGTGAAGTCCAGTATGAGCTACAGAGAAACATGGAGGGAGTAATTTTGACATAACTCAAAAGGTCTGAAGGTGGCAGTCCAAAATTTAAGAGGGCCAAGCCAGGCCTGAGCCCTCCCCACGAAAAGACTTCTGTCAATGTTCCTGGTTGCGAGGAAAAGAATGATATCTGTTTCCTCCCCATCTGTCACCATAGTGAACAACCTTGACCTTAGGTTGGCTGCTTTTCTTGAGTGATTGATCAACCGGCCAACAGTCTGCTGTCCAGGGTGGCATTCACAAACGCCTGAATGTGCGTCGATGCACATGGGCTGCCCTCTTTTGTCCCTGTAAAAGAACATGTATTCAGTCTCCTCCTCACTGGTGTTCTTGTGGATTTTCTTGCCCTCTTTGGCTGTGGTGACCCGCCCGTGGTAGTCACAGACCACCTCACCAGTCTGGAATCTCCGGGTCGTGATGACACCCTTGCCCTTCCCTTCAACGGCGTTGACTAGAAGCCCTCTCCACTTCTGTGATCTTGTCAGCTTCTGGATGTGAGTGGAGTCCATGGTCGCGTCCTCAGCTCCGGAGGGCTTCCACTCTCTGATGATATTGGCAGCATTGGGGATGTTGCTCGTCCATCCCTGCTTTGCAATCCAGGCGCTGACTCGGTTTTCCGTCGGCAGACGACAGCAGAAGTATGCTGTCAAGAAGATAGGATGATGTTAGTCAAGAAGACTAAAATTGACAACATGTACGTAGCACATGTACATGTACGTAGCATTGTTGCTTGGGGAAAAAAAATGCTATTAAATATTGAAAAAAGAAACTCACCAAGAACATGCCGCTTTGCGCAGTTTCATCTGCGCCTTCAGCCAACGCTCGTACGGGGCCCGCTGACAGTCGGGGGATGCTCGTTCCCGCTCAGTCTTGCTTGGCACATCCCCATCCAGAGTCACCGGGTGATGTTCCAGCAGCCTATCGTACGCCGCTTGGACATCCATCTGCACATTTCCAACGGTGCGAGCAGCGCTACGGACACGACGAGCACCACTACTGGTACCCTCTTCTGCAGAGTCAGCACTACAAAAAAAAAAAGAATCAAGGTTATTATAAGAAGGGTATAAGATTTGATGCTTACAAATTGTTGATTGTATTAATTGTGTTGACAAATATGAAACATGCTTACCTTGAGTCATCAGCTAGCGCACCTAGCACATGACTGGCCCTCACAATGTTTTCTGTCTGCTTCATTCTGTAATGTTTCTCAGCCGTCGCGGTGGAGTGTGTCAGGTAGTCGGCCACTAGAGACTTGTCGGCGTCGGTCAGTCTTGGTGGCCGTCTCAAACACTCGCCGTGCCACCTGGCTGGTCACTGATTCAATCTTGTATCTATAATGAGAGTTTAAACATTAAACATTAAACATTTAAAATTTTTCTAAAGATTTCTCACCGGAGTACCAGGTGCATCTCGGAGGTGAAATGAATCATGGTGGTTTGCTTACTTGCGGTGCAGTCTGTTCAGGTCATTGCAGGCGTTGTAGATGGGCCTCCCCGTGGAGGAGATGAAAAATCTTTCCTTGACCTCTGCGTCATCGCTCTTGCGCTTCTTGGAGTTTAGGAGTTGTGGCCGCACCCTTGTGTAGAACATGTCAAACCACTGTTGGCAGAGGAAAAATATGATTGAACAAATATGAACAAATGCATGATTCACAGGTGACTAACTAAAGCTGAGTGTCTCAGCATGTAAGGTGATTCTCCCCAAATAAGGAAGGCTGTGTGGTGACTTGTAAAATAACACAAAACAATTATTTTATCTCTTGTAGTAATTCTGTATTTGTATACATCAAGGCCATTTTGCATTAGCTGAGAGCCCTGTCTGAGATTAACAGATAATTTACTCAATCTGAGAAGTGCACACCGCTGCTGATCAGTGAGATTGTGACGGTGCGTAATAACTTGCAAAAAAGTCATTTCTAATGTAGTTACAATTGATTAAACACATTCCTGGACGTGCTTTGAACATTGAATTTGAACTTACAAACTCCTCTTCCTGGGACAGGGCAAACATGGCCACTTGCTGTGCTGCAGTCTTGTGCTCCTTCACTCCAATAACTGCGTTGCCCAGTGTGTCTTTTTTTCTCACAACCCACTCCTGTACCTGCACAAAACAAGGATATCATGTCGATTAGTAAGGGTACTGGCAAAAAATGTCAAGACAAAAAAGACAAGACAAAAAGGGCACAATAATACTCACAGTCATGTGCTCCACCACGCCCGGGCGCTGGAGGTGTCTCAAAATCACCACTGCCTGGAGATAGTACACCACAAAGCTGCACTCGGTCAACTCCAGGGTCGCGTCCTTGTCCTCGAAGACCTTCCCTATAACTGCCAAGAAGTCGTTCTTGGCAGCCCTCAGCACAGCCAAGCAGTCACGCGGTGTCAGCTGCTCTTTTTCAGTCAACCGGCCATGTCTATGAGGAAAAGGGATAAAATGTATTTACAAATCATGACATTACTTGCCACATTGCTCACTTATGGGAACTGTAATCCAGTTAGCTGCGTGCAAACAATTAAACTTACCTCTTTTGGGTGATCTCTTTGCTCACTTGCTTGGAGAAGGACTTCTGCAGTGAGCCAATGTAATCAATAAAGTCCTTGCAGTCCCCATGGAGTGTCTGATCCTCTCGCCTCAGGTTGGTGTTGATAGTGTGGTACATCAAGAATCTGTCAGAGGACGTGCAAGTATTTTAAGTATTTGCACATATTTAAGCTCAATTACGTTTATTGTCTACACAAGTGTTGATATTATATGGAGAAAAAAACCCCACAACAAATGCTACCAACCTTTTCAAGCTCTTCAGGTAATTTATCTGTGTCTGTTTTGTGAGTTTTGCCCTGGAGAGCTCACAGAGGTACTGCCGGATCTTCTCCCTGTTCCTGACAAATTGCAGGGATGGCTGCTGTGGGTCGAAGTAGTACAGGTACCGGGCAACGTTTTCAACCTGAAGAGAGAAGATAGATAGATACTTTATTCATTCCAGCATATTTAACAAATTTAAAGTAAAAGACATGCAATAAATACTCCAAAAGCAAAAAAAAAAAAAAAAACATGCTAAAAAACATGCTAAAACATTACATTGTCTTCTAATCATGACTATTTTGCAAAATCATCTTCTTTTACTTTATTTATTTATTTATTTTTTTGATGAATACAGAATGTTTTATGGTAGTGCTCACCTCCTGTTTAAAATTTTCATTGCAAAGCTCCCTCTCCAGGTACAGGCCAAAGTCCTTCAGCAAGGGATAGTCCAGAGAGTGCCTCTGATAAAGTCCCCTCTGTGCCATGAGCTTCCTGTTTTTGGTCGTCCACTGCACAGTCGAGACACTGCAATGTGGGAAAAGCGTTTTGTTATAAAACTGTGTGCTAAGATGGAAAGCTAAGCTTTAAAATGGGGAATTACTCCAGTTAATCAGATCTTGCAAGCCTGAAACACTGAAGACTAGAAGGCTGAGAGCCCTGCCTGAGACTAACAGCTTATTTACTCAAGCTGAGAAGTGCATCACCGGTGCTGATGATTCCCAGACTGAGTGAGGTTGTCAATGTTTGTAATTTCTTGAAAATAAAGTCATTTCCAAGTTACAATTAATTAAACGCATTCCTGGAAATGCCTAAACATGTTAACATGAGAGCCCTGCATGAGATTAACAGATAATTTACTCAAACTGAGACGTGCTGAAGCTGATACTCACAATTGAAAGCACTTGCCACTGCTGACAGAAGTGTTGTCAGACGGCTCACTCTCGCCAGTCTCAGGAGCCGCACTCTCAGCTGTCTGTGTGGTTGATGGTCTCGCTATAACATTGGCATTGGGGAGTGGTGGAGGGATGCCGGTCACCACCATGTGACGACGCTGCAGCTCCTCAGTCAGCCTTTGAATTAAAAAAACAAAACAAAACATAATTTAGACAATTATATGCAATACAATTTAAAAATTTCATACATTTCAGAGAGTAAACAAGAAGTGATGTTTGGAAAAAAAAAAAAAAAAAGAGTGAAAAGTTCTTCCACAAACCTGCTGAGTGGATCAGCATCATCCAAAATTTGGCGAAGCAGCACGTAGGGGAACACCCTGCCCGACACCAGAAGATCATGGACATCCTTCTTGGCCTTCTCCACCGCTGCACCAATGGCTTCTGGCGTGCTGTCTTTCATGCAGACTCGGCGCAGATGCACTGACAGGAAGTCCTTGGTCTTCAAGCACAACAGGCAAAGGAGATAGTGCCTGTTGGGCTTCCTGGACATGTTTCTCTTAATCTGAAAAAAGAAGAAAGAAAGAAACAACAAACAAAGAACCAACAAACAGCGGCAGGAGAAACGTAAGTTAAAGAAGAAAAGCCAGCAGCAAATAATCCTTCTCCTTTCGTCAGCCTGAAAAGCTGTAGTCCGATGCAAAGTAACAGAAAAAAAGTCAGCGGCAAATAATCCTTCTCCTTTTGTCAGCCTGTAAAGCTGTAGCAAAAATCTCAGAAGAAAAGTCACTGGCAGAAAAATCCTCAGGAGAATGTCACTGGATTGACTAGTAACTTTATCTATGGTCTCAGGAGAAGGTACACACAGGTAAAGCCTGGTTTATGCTTCTGCGTCGCGTCGACGCCGTACCTACGCCGTCGACGCAGACCCCTACGCGGCCCCTATGCCATAGCCTGACGCGCACCTCCAAAAATCCTGACTACGCGTCGCATCGACGCGTAGTGACGTGAACGTCGAGGACTGTGATTGGTCCGTTCAGAACGTAATTTTCGGTTCAGTCGCAGCCCTATGGTCGCAGCACAACAACACCGCCATTTTCAAAGTTTCTGTGGTGAGAGCTACAAGAAGAAATGGACCAAGCCATTTCTGGTGTCTTTTCTGCATGGCAGAAAGTGACGGCCAAATATCAAAAGAGGATTTGATGTAAAAACTGTGGATGCATCAGGTCTGCGTACTGTACTATGACATCATTTGGCCATCAGGCTTCATCTGTGACAACTGTTTGAAGAAGTCTAACAAAACAAGAAAAGAGAACAAGTTTTCATCCATCAGGTCACAGGTCAACAAAGGGTCTGGGTCAACAAAGGGTCTTAACAGTGCATATGATGCACAGGGTATTTGACAACTGTGCATATGACGCACAGGCAACACCCATGAAGCATTGCACCTTTCTGGCACCATAAGAAAGGTGGAATGTGCAGGAGGGGTAGAGTTAGTCACTGCAGTGACTGTCTGTTTCTTTATTACTTGAGGGTGCTGTTGACCTTAAACAAATCTTTGTTTTTCACTTAGCTCTCCCCATGATGCATTGCACCTTTCTGGCACCATAAGAAAGGTGCATATGATGCACAACCTAGCCCAATCTCCATCGATGATGCGTTGCACGTTTCTGGCACCGTAACCAAGGTGCAATGTGCAGGAGAATTACAGCCGAAGCACTGCAAATGAAAAACATCCAGTTTTCTGACCAAAAACAGGAGTTCAACAATCATTCCTCCAAGATTAGCCTGTGCTCTCTGTTCCTCATATGATGCACAGCTCAACCAAACTCCGTGCTTGAAGCATTGCACCTTTCTGCATGGCACCGTAACAAAAATGCAATGTGCACAAGGTTCAGAGTTAATCCCTGCAGTTGCTTTACCTATGATGCATTGTACATTTGTGGCTGTCAAATAGATAGCCATCCATTTGCCAGCCAGAGCACAGTCTTTAATAGCTCTGTGCATAGTGCACCTGTCTAGCACCATAAGAAAGGTAGTTAGTCCCTGCAGTGACTGTCCACCCACACACGAAAGCCCACGCCCAAAAAATTTTTATATTATCTTTATCTTTATTACATCTAGATGTGAGTTCATCTTATTTTATTTTATCTTATTTTATTATCTTTTCTTTTTCACACGGGGGTTGCAATGCAAATTTCATTGATTTCACAATGAAAGCAATCTTGAATCTTGAAAAGGGAAAAAGGAAAAAGGAGGATGACGTTCTAGCTGCTCGTGGCTTTGAGAGAGCACTTGAGCCAGAGAAGATCATTGGAGCAACTGACTCATGTGGAGACCTAATGTTTCTAATGAAGTGCAAAGACTCAGAGGAGGCTGATCATAAGTGCCCAAAGATAGTCATAGCCTGGCATGAAGACAGTGACAAGAAGGAGAAGGATGCTGTCAGTGCATGAGCGCACCACCTCAGGAGGAAACAGGACCTCCTCCACTGCAGGGACTATCTGAGTCGGATATTTTTCACACCCAAACCTCCCATCCTCCCTCTTTCCCATGTCCAACAAAGATGCATAGACAGCGGACACAGTCGTTATCTCAAGGGCCCAGACTGCTGAGAAGAATCATTAGACAGGAGGAGAAACTGTAGCGGACATGGGTGGTATGCTACCGGGGTCAGGGTTTCTGCTGTTCTGTCATTGTATTCTTTAGCTTCTTTTTCATGTCTTAACACAAAATGTTTTAGTGCAAAGACCACACCCATGATGCGTTGCACCTTTATGCCTGTCAAATATCAGCTAAATAGCCAGCCAGCCATCTATTTGGTAGTCAGAGCTGTCAAATAGACTGTGAATACTAGAGCCCTAGCCCAGTCCACTCCCATGATACATTGCACCGATCTGGCACCATAAGAAAGGTGTAATGTGCAGGAGGGATAGAGTTAGTCACCTATCTGTCAATTGCACTGTGTATATGACGCTTTACCTATAATGAGTAACAAACTCAGACTGTACATACATATACAACCAGTAGACAAAAATTTGTCTTCCTGAGGCAAACTGTCAACCTTACTAGATGTTTGTTTTTTCTTCAGAGGCACATACACAAACAAACAAGCATCCTACAATCAAAGGAGGCCTAAGCAGCCAATCCTTCCCTGAAGAAACCATCATGGCCTTTCTGCATAGCACCAAAGGTGGAATGTGCAGGAGGGTTGAAGTCAGTAACTACAGTGACTGTCAACTATCTCTCAGCTCTGACAGCTTTACCCATGATGCATTGCACTTTTCTGGCAACATAAGGTGGAACGTGCTAATGCTACATCTTCTGCCTCTGTGTTGAGATTACATCTGGTCTGATTACTTGTGCGGTGTTACTCTTACAAGACACTTACTTTGTGTGGGATAGGGGGAATATTTTGTGACAGAACTGTCTGTTAGCATATGATGCGCAGTGCGTTTGTGTCTCTAGAGCTCTAACCCACCCCTAGCCCAGTCTACTCCCATGATGCATTGTACCTCTCTGGCACCATAACAAAGGTGGAATGTGCAGGAGGGTTGAAATGACTGTCACCTCTGAACTATCAACTATAATGCAGCATTCCTCGCTACGGCCTCGCAGCTTTGAAGATCAATGAGTTTCTGGGTTTGAAGTTCTGTGAGGAAACTGTGATCCGAAACGCCAACGTGTCGGCTGCAGTGACCAACTGCAGCGTGAGTGCCGCCGGCCTGACATGCACAGGAGAGCAGTATCTGGACTACCTGGGGATTGAGTACACCACCTGGGGACTGTGGGAGAATCATGTGGCTTTGACCGCCATGACCTTCGTATTCCTCATCATCGCCTATCTGAAACTCCGCTACATTAAGAAGTTCACTTAAACGTGTGAATTGGCATCCTTTCTTTCTTTCTACCGCTCTTATGCCTGTAGATATGGAGCTAGGAGGCGGTTGGTTTGGCTTATGCAGGAGGATTGAAGTTAGTCACTGCAGTGACTGTCTGTTACATTATTACTCGAGGGTGCTGTTGACCTTAAACAAATCTTTGCTTTTCACTTAGCTCTCCCCATGATGCATTGCACCTTTCTGGCACCATAAGAAAGGTGCATAAGATGCACAACCTAACCCAATCCCCTTCGATGATGTATTACACATTTCTGGCACCATAACCAAGGCCAAAACAGCCAATCCTTCCCTGATGAAACCATCATGGCCTTTCTGCATAGCACCAAAGGTGGAATGTGCAGGAGGGTTGAAGTTAGTAACTGCAGTGACTGTCAACTATGATACATTGCAGTTCAGTTAATAACTGCAGTGACTGTCAACTATCTCTCAAATACACTGCATATGATTCAGAGTTTATTTGACAGCTCTACCCATGATGCATTGCACTTTTCTGCCTCTGTGTTGAGCTTACATCTGGTCTGATTACTTGTGCGGTGAGGCACTTACTTTGTGTGCGATAGGGGGCATATTTTGTGACAGAACTGTCAGCATATGATGGACAGTGTGTTCGTGTCTCTAGAGCTCTAGCCCAGCCCTAGCCCAGTCTACTCCCATGATGCATTGTACCTCTCTGGCAGCATAACAAAGGTGGAATGTGCAGGAGGGTTGAAGTGACCGTCATCTGTGAGCTATCAACTTTAATGCATAGTCTATAGCCATGATACTTTGCAGTACAGCTCTTCCCATGATGCATCTTTCCATAAGAAAGGTGGGATGTGTTAATGCTACATCTTCTGAGATTGCAATCTGCTTTGCGCAGTGTTACTCTGAGACACATTTTGTGTGTGGGCCAGGGGCAACAGTGGAGGTATGTGACAAAACTGTCTGTTAGCATATGCTGCACAGTGTGTTTGACTCTAGAGCTCTAGCCCAGTCTACTCCCATGATGCATTGTACCTTTCTGGCACCATAATAAAGGTGGAATGTGCAGGAGGGTTGAAGTTAGTCACTGCAGTGACTGTCATCTGTGAACTGTCAACTATGACGCATAGTCTACACCCATGATGCATTGCCGTACCGCTCTAACCATGATGCACTTTTCTGGCACCATAACAAGGTGAAAAGCGCTGATGCAACATCTTCTGATTCTGTGTTGGGATTACAATCTTTGTGCAATGTAATTCTGAGACACTCTCTGTGTGGGACAGGGGGGATATTGGAGTTATGTGACAAAACTGTCTGTTAGCATATGATGCACAGTGTGTTTGACTCCCGAGACCTCTAGCCCAGCCCCAGCCCTACTCCCATGATGCATGATCCTTTCCAGCACCAGAAGAAAGGTGGAGGAAAATCATGAAGCAGTCATGCCCAACGCTGAGAACTCCAAGTGGCTCGGGAAGCGGTGGAAAATGTTAAAGGCCGAGACCGCATTGCACCTTTCTGGCACCATAACAAAGGTGGAATGTGCAGGAGCATTAGACTGTGCTTGGCTGCACATATGATGCACAGCACAGCCAAGTTCCACATTTGATGCATTTCACCTTTCTACATAGCATCAAAGGTGGGATGTGCATGAGGGCTGAATTCAGTCACAGCAGAGACTGTCAACTGCCCACCCCATGATGCATTGCACCTTTCTGGTGCACTGTGCATCTGATGCACAGTGTATATGACAGATGCATGATGCATTGCACCTCCCTGGCTGTCAAACAGACTGTGCACGTGATGCACATTATTTGACAGCTCTGCACATGATGCTTTGCACTTTTCTGGCACCATAGGAAGGGGTGAATGTGCTAATGCTACATCGGCCCATGGGAACAATCAGCTCAGCCTGACAGATAATTGACACTATCATGCTATGATTCACTGCACACCCTCCTCCTGCATTACTCATCTACATCACACTAACTGCTGAATAAACTGTTTAGACATTGAAAAGTCTCTCTATGAAATATAATGACTGTATTTTTGTGAGCAAAACGGCAGCCCATCTCATGCCAACTATCCCAGCCCAGCTCTACTCTTGACACATTGCACCCTTCTGGCACTGTAACAAAGGTGGAATGTGCAGGAGAGTGTATATGATGCACAGTGTGTTTGACAGATGCATGATGCATTGTTAGTCACTGCAGTGACTGTCACGACTGTACCAGGCTAGCTGAATGCAGCTAACAACCTGTGCTTTTCAGACAAACCCTTTGAATGGATTACAGGTAATAATACTCATGCCGCTGATGGTTTTATATGTACAAAAGAAATAACCCATCATCAGTCTTTTCACGGTATGGAATACACTACAAGCTCCACAAAGCAGAGCACCAGATGTATTTTTCCTCACAGTATCAAACACCTCCGTGTCCTTCTGTCAGACTATCCACCAGTTTGCATGGAAGTGGAGCTGCGGCGCTCTGGATCGGTTTGTTTAGCACACACTCAGTCCCAAACACTGGAGTGAGGTTGAGGATGAGGACGGAGGGCAAGAAGTGACTCTACAGTGTGTGTTCATGGTAGATTGACACCTGCAAAATTTCAAAAAAAAATTGACAATGACTGTAGTTTAGTCCAGCTCCACCCAACCGACTGTCACAGTGTATTTGACAGCTCTACCCATGATGCATTGCACCTATCTGGCACCAGTTATTTCTCATGTATACTCACTGTCAACAGGTCCCCTGAGGGGGAAAAGAACAAAGCCTGCTACTCCACAACGAACACCCAAAAGACCCAAAGTTAATGGCTTCCATTTGGGCACCTCACATACATTGATATCAGTGCATGTGAGCCCACAGAGCTCCCCATCTTTGCCTGTTAATGCTGATGGTGATGATGTTGATACTGATCATGACATTTTCATATTTGAGACTGCGAGTACCCCCGAGCCAAAAAAGCCTTTGATTGTACTAAATTGAAGACAGAGCAAGAGCAAAGTGACGTCAGCATGCTGTGGGAGTGCAGCGAAGATGCTGCTCTGGATGCCACAGGGCCGGCGCATGTGGGAAGCAGTCCCTGCCCAGCACCACCTACAACGACGGCCACCACCAATCAGACACAAGTACCCAGAGTGAGTTAGTTACTGCAGTGACTGTCAAGACTGTGCTCAACTTGCTATTTACTGGGCTCGCTATGGCCGCTTCACTGGCTGTGATTGGCTGTAATGCCCTATTTCACTTTTCATTTGTTCGAAACATTTGCACAAACTTTTCCAGATAAACTTCTGTCTTTTGTATAATTTTTATGTCAAGACATAAGGATGCAACCCCCACCGAGAAAGGAGCTGAAACAGACAGTCATGCAGAGCCGATGAGCAGAATACACATCAAGCACCAGACAGAATGTGACCTCCTGGAAGACCTGAGAACTTTCAGCCAAAAGAGGGCAGCTATAGAGAAGGACTACACCCAGGCCCTCCAGAAGTTGGTGAATCATCTAACCCTTCGCTGTGGGGAAGGTCCAACAGCCAGATGTTTCATTCCAGCTCTGATTAGGTATGCTATGCAAGCAGATAGAAAAATACAAATTATAGGCCAGAGGACCGCACAAACACTGCCATTAGCAACAATGTCCTGCAAACTAACCATGGGGGAAAAAAGAATGAACTGTCATGAACAGCTGATAACTGTACTGCCAGACCATTCACCCAATAAGTACTGTAAGATGGTGAACTATGCCTGGGCAGGACAAAGCCAGCGGGAAGAGACTCATGCAAAGAGGAGAGAGCAGTGAACTTTATGTTTGTCAACCTCTAGATACTTAATAATGTGTCACCCTTTACTTTCTCAAACTCTGAGTTTGAACCAGGGATTTTGAACAAACCAAAAATCAAACACCAGCACAGGGATGAAAACAATACACTCCTGCAAAGAGAAGAGAGGAGTGACAGCGAATAAGAAGCTCATTGCTTTGATCATGAGAGCAAACAGCATGTGTTTGTCCCTGGAGCCCCAAATCTCCTCCTGCCTCACTACAACAGAGCTGATAACTGTACTGCCAGACCATTCAGGGCGAAGCCAGCGGGAAGAGACTCAGTCCATCAGTCAGACTCTCCTTTCCCTGTGAGGAAGGTCCAACAGCCAGATGTTTCATTCCACCTCTGATTACATATGCTGTGCAAGCAGATAGAAAAATGCAAATATAGGCCAGAGGACTGTGATGCCCTTAGACGTCCGGGGCTGCAAGCGTGCCACACTGAGTGGACCATCGTGTGTCTACCCTTCACCGAGAGCTAACCTAATTAGCCGCCTTGCTTCTTCAGAGTATGTGGTTACTGGTTGTGTAGTTTTTCGGATAACATGTTACTTTTGTAAAGGCTTCAACGTCACAGACATCCAACTGCCTTTGATTAAAAAAAATGAAAAACATAAATAAAGCCCTGCAGCGTCCCTTTTTGTGCCACTGTATTATTCCAGTGGGGTTTTTTTTTTTTTTAATAATGAACCAGTACATTTTCAAACAACATCAGAATGATGTAAAATGACGTAATCCAACCCTACACACTAAATCTTTGATTAATAGGAGAATGTAAGCTTTAAAATGAGGGATTACTCCAGTTAATCAGATCATGCTTGCCTGAAACACTGAAGGATCTGAGAAGTGCATCACCGGTGCTGATGATTCCCAGACTGAGTGAGGAGCCGCACTCTCGGCTGTCTGTGTGGTCGATGGTCTCGCTGTAACATTGGCACTGGGGAGTGGTGGAGGGATGCCAGTCACTGCCATGTGACGACGCTGCAGCTCCTCAGTCAGACTTTGAATTTAAAAAAATAAAAACACAATTTAGACAATTACATGCAATACAATTTAAAAATTTCACAAAAAACACGAGAAACAAAAAACAAAGAAACAACAAACAGCAGCAGGAGAAACGTAAGTCAAAGAAGAAAAGTCAGCAGCAAACAACCCTTCTTCTTTCGTCGTTCCGAAAGCCTGTAGTTGGTTGGAAAGTAAAAGAAGAGAAAGTCAGTGGCAAATAATCCTTTTTTGTTCGTCGCCCTGAAAGGCTGTAGTCCGATGGATAATTTCCTCAGGAGAATGTCAGCGGAGTGACAAGTAACTTTATCTATAGTCTCAGGAGAAGGTACATACAGGTAACTGTACATAAGTTCTAGCCATGATGCATTGCACCTATCTGGCACCATAACAAAGGTGGAATGTGCAGGAGGGTTAGAGTTAGTCACAGCAGTGACTAACAACTATAGCCATTTTGATTAAAGTGATGTTGGGGTTTTGTATGCAGCAATTAGCTAGATATTTTCTGAGCAGATGCACCGAGATGAAATCAGTATATCGAAAACTATTTGGCAGATTTGCATAAACTGTACTCTAGCATGTTCCACCTGTAACTGTAACATCATGTCAACTACGTCAGATGGGTGTCGTGAGAACGAAGTGGACTGGAAGATATCTCGGTCTTCAAGGCTGAAAAGAGACTTGAGAAAATGAGAGAGGCAAGATAGAATGGAAAGTTGGTTGGAGGGGAGTGTGTCATGGCCTAGTAATAACAAAAAATCAAAGAAAAGCCCGACTAAGCAGACACAAGTGGATCAAACACAGGAAAGAGAGTGGAAAGTGATGATTGAATTCAATCAGGATGGTGGGCACTACCATCCGATAAAACTTACAAAAGCAATTGAGAAAGAAATGGGGAAAATCAAGTACGCCAAGTTTATGAATAACAAACTTCAAACTTCAAACTTTATTTATATGGCACTTTTCATGCTTAAAAAGCAACACAAAGTGCCTCACAGAAGCTAAAAACAACAAAGAAGAAACCCCAGCACTCCCACCCCGATAACTACATACAGAAACACACACACAGACACGCACGCACACACACCCATACGGACAAGATAAGGAATAAGCCACCTTTGGGGGCCATCCACACTGAGAGGGCCCCCGGCCCATGACCACCCCGACCCAGGCAGACAGGAGGCCCCTGCACCAAGGCGCAGAGGCCTCCAGCCATCCAGGCCAGAGCCGTCCCCTCAGCAGCGCCCCCATCAGTAGACCAGGAGCAGTTCTCAGTGAGGAGCGCCCCCATGAGGAAACACTGGAGCATATAAAGATTAAAAAGAGTTGGACCTAAAATTGACCCCTGGGGAACCCCACACTTGATCTCATGGGTTCCTGAGGAACATGCATCCCAACTTACAAAGAAGTGTCGGTCAGTGACGTATGAGACGAACCAGTTAAAAGCAGTACCTGAGAGGCTGACCAGGTGCCTCAGCCTGTCTAATAAAATGCGTCTACTGTATCGAAGACAGTGGTTAGATCCAGTAGTACCAAGACTGTGAGCTTGTGGTTATCCAAGTTGGACCTGATATCGTTTAAAATCTTTTAAAGGGCTGTCTCGGTACTGTGGTTCACCCTAAAACCAGACTGATGCCTTTCTAAAATGTTATTTTTGTTTAAAAAGTCATTTACTTGGTTAAAAACTAGTTTTTCTAAAATTTTACTTAAAAAAGGTAAGTTGGATACAGGTCGGTAGTTATTAAGATTATTAAATTAAAAAAAATAAATTAAATTAAATTATTAAGTCCTGGACAGTCAGAGATCCTGGTCTCACCTCTGAGCTTCGGTCTGGCCGTCATCGTCCCCACACAGACTGGTTTTAGAGGGACGGACTCCCTCCTCTCTGTCCTCACACCGATTCATGCTGCTGAACTCACGTCAGCTCACACACACTTTGATCTGGAGAGGAAACACAAATCATTCATGTGCACATCAGCTGAAATCATCCTTTCATGGTTTCTCCTGTCCAAATATCAGCTGCTCCTCCTCTGATTGGCTGTTATCTCGTCTTTCATATCAGTGTCAGCTGATTGCAGTCAGACAGCAGTGTGAGGCTGAGCTGCTGTACTTCTATCAGTCCACTAGATGGCGCCATGAAGCTGCAGTGAAGTGAACACACACTTGATGCCTGGACGACCGTTGACATCCACTGACACACACTGACTGAATCTGACAGGAAGCTTCAGTTTGTGGAATATTCAGTAAATTCAACATGTTTCTTTACGGCTGAACGATCCTCAGTCATCGATAAGTGAAGGAGAAAGTCAAATATTTACACAGGAGGAATGTAAAATAGCAGAAATATTCAAGTAAAGTACAAGTACTTCCAGACTGTACTTAATAACAGTAATTGAGTAAATTAGTTACTTTGTTCCATTGAGAGATCCTTTCAAAATCAAAGTCTGTCTCAATCAAGCCCTCTCAGGTCATATTAAAAGTTTGATTCTTGATCACATTGAAGCACAAAGTGAGAAAAAGAAGTGAGACTCGTTGCTGTTGGAGGAGAGTTCAGAGCTCTGACAGCTCATTTAGTGACACAGTTACAGACTGAATTGAGAAATAAAAGGTTTCAGCTCCTCACAGCCCTCTGAATGCTCCTTCCTGCTGTCTCCACATCAACTATTAAGGATCAACTCGCTCTGCTTCTGCTCTTATTCCAGCATTTACACTCACAAACATCCACACAACATGGCCGATGTTTTTAATGGAGCTGCTTTCAGCTCCTTCGTCCAGAGTTCACAGTTAAACTCAGAGTTTGGAGAAACGATGGACGGAGCTGCAGATCGATGCCGTTTGTGCTGAAGCTAAGCTAACGACAGCTTGAGTAAAAAACACCTGAAACGAGTTACTTTACCTTCAGCTGAAGCTTCAGAGGAGAAAACAAACTGCGACACACTGAAGGCAGGAAGTGAAAGTAAACTTAAGACACTCTACAAGCCCAAACTTGCAGGTCTGTTTGAAGCTGCTTCGTTTTTTCAGCTGCAAAGACAGCTGGTCTGGCTGCTTCTGATGATGATTGTAATCAGGTATGACAGGGTCAGAGTGGGTTGTTTTTGCTGTTTAGCAGCAAAAGGAACGGAGCTGCAGACGTCAGATGGAGTCAATCGACTTCATGATATGAACCAAAGATAAACAAAGCAATGAACAGCTGGAAAAGACCCTCTCCTCTTCGACTGCTGAGACCGTCTGTGTGCTTCTCTCCCTTCAGATTTGAGTATTTTTCATCAGAAACCAACACCTGCTGTGTTTTGTGTGTAAAATGGCTAAAATGCTGCTTTACTGTGACTCTACAAGTGATTGAAGTTTACAGGTTTGGGAGATTTGGGGTCTCATCAAACACACTTGTGGCCGTCAGATTGAACTTTTGTCCAGTGTTGTCAGGAAGGAAGCATGTTAGCGCCATCGTGTCTTCCATTGGAATTCATTTCTGTGTTAATGACTCAGGATGATGAGACATCTTTGCTCTTTCTTGTCTGTTACCTCTGAAAGAACATTTCTGCACCCCAAGTGATAAAAAGCATCTTTATATCCAGGTACAACAATGTACCTGCTGCAAAGGTGCTGAACTGTTAGCCAATGAGCTACAGCTGGAGCCACACGCCATGTTGTACCTTTATGAGGCACAAATGTTCCCTTACAATCAGAGACAAAATGGATTGACAGAACAATGAAACTAAATCCTTTTTTACATGTGAACCAATCAGTTTTCAGTGGATTTCAATGAGGGCGTTGCTCTGCTGGGAAAATGTCACAAAAAGCAAAAGGTGGAAGGAGCCATTCGCTAATCAATGAGCGCAACAAAACTCCACTTCACAGCTCAAAACTGAGCGGGAAGTATACCAACGAGACGCAAACTCCTGATTCACATGCAGGGTTAGAGTCAGTGTTTCAGCACTGATGCTGGAGGCATCGGGCTTTGAGACGTTCATCAGTCACTTCTGAAGGCCAAACACACATGTGGAGCACCGATTTACAGATTTAAAGAGGAGGCTTCAAATTCTGAGCATAACATGCAGAAAATTAACAGGATATTAAATCTGCATCAAACACATTCAGAAAATTCAAATGTGGGATTTCAACTCCTTCCAGGAATTCCATGAAAATAAAAACACAAATTGAAAAATTTCAGCTTGAAAACAATCAGTTAATGAGTTACTTCACTGCATTTTTACTGGCAGCAAATCAGGATTTGTCAGCGTGACGCTGGAGCCTCCTGGGTTCAAGCCCTGAAGTGTGAAAGGTTTGGATGATTTGCAGCAGCAACATGAAGACAGTTTCCAAAGATGAGATGTTTCAGACGCCCAGGCAGCACACTCGCTGCATCAGCTGTTTTTATCATCAGGGGTTTTAACAGGAAGGTTTAAAGGTGCAGCAGCATGAAGAGCATGTGACACGAGGAGGTCTGAAATGGGAACCAACTATTCTGGATGGAAAACAACTCAGTTTATATGACAGGTTAGTCTTAATCTGAGTGCTTAGTTTAGTCTTAATCATAAAAAGTGAGAAGTCATATGGACTGAATGTGTATGTGATGACCCACTGAAGACATCATTTCATCATATATTAAAAGTTAATCAAACAGGACATTCATTTTTCAGTTTAGCCATATTTTTTCTGGATAAATGCAGCAAATTTACCTTGAAAGTTCCCTGTAAACAGAGAGGTGGACTTTATGGGTGCACTTACCATCTATTTTTCAATCTACGCTCATTAAAAGAAGAAGCAAAGAAAACACTAACACAGCTGACCAAGTCTACAAAATCCAAGCTTTAAATCAAGCATGTCTGCAGGAGACGGTTCATTCCTGAATCCAAGCAGTCGTTTAGTGTTGGTGTATTTACGTGAGGTGGACCGTCAGTACTGCAGGACAGTCCAGACGCCTCCTCTCCCACAGTGATGGTCCATCTGTCCTCTGAAGACAGACGTCAGGAGGTTCAGTTGGGCCCTGAAGTCCATTCCTGCATTGCATGAAAAGAACAACAATAAAAGTCACTGCAGCTCGTTCAGACTCAAAACTCCTTCACAGACTGAATGACCTCAACTGGAAATGTTTATTTTACAGTGGCAGCAATTTCATGACACGGTCGAGACGTCTTTATGTGTCTTAAGACGCTCATTTTGTCGACGTTCACATGAAAGTCGACAGACACCAACATGGATTTCTGTTGTCAAAAGACAGAAAACTCTCAGATTGCGACAGATAACGACAGCGACATGTTTTTACACCACCAACAGCTGGAGGCAGTAAAAACACATCAACATTACTCCAGTATCCAGAGAGAAATCTCGTCCATCGTCCTTGTGAGTGTCCTGGACTCTCAGATCACTGCATCATGGGTCAGTGACAAATAAGGGTTGGCAAGATGAGAAATTCAAAAACTTTTTAAAATTCTGTTTTAAAGCATTCATCAGGTCTGTCTAAATGTACATTTTGTGTTCATGTTGGTTTCACGTCATTTGAAATCACGTTTGTACCATTTTTTTTTTACAAAGGTCACACAGAATGTGCCCGAAAATGTCAGATGGTGTAACCGAAAAAGAACGATAAATATTAAATGTTTAATCCACCTAGAATGCATATAAATGCAGCCATAAAAATAATTACCTGATTTTAAAATATCACATGAAAATAGATTTTATAAGGATGACCTCCAAATTTAAATTTTAGGCTTTTTTAAATACATTGAGTGGGACATATACTGTAATCATCCTTTGTGTTCTAAATAATCTTTGACAAATTATGTAAAACATGTTTAAAAACATCTTATTACACTGCAGTCGAGGGTTACTTTATATTCCACATTCATTTTTATGTATATTATAATATTTTCATGAAAAATACTGGTTACGCCAATTGCCACGAACCAGTTACACCACCTGACTGTGTTGCTTTTAGAGTCAAAGGTCACTGTTTCTTGAAACAATTGACACTGAAAATCAAGAATGACAGTCACATGAATTCAAGCTTAATTGAACTTTATTTTTTTCAGTGTAGAAAAACATTTGACAAGAATCAGGGAAGCTCTTTAGTTTAAAGAGACAAAAATGTGTGTGTGTGTGTGTGTGTGTGTGTGTGTGTGTGTGTGTGTGTGTTAGAGTGAGAGAGCAAGAACTTATTTATTTTATTTAATTGTAGAAAAAAATCTGACAAGAATCATCAGGTTGAACTCATTACCTCTATTGTGATTTTAGCAAAGAAATATATCTAACAATTAATCAAAAACGCTGCGTGTGTGTGTGTGTGTGTGTGTGTGTGTGTGTGTGTGTGTGTGTGAGAGAGAGAGAGAGCGTGAGAGAGAGAGTGAGCATGAATGAAGGTAAAAACAGAAGGGGGATTGAAAGCAGAGAGAGAAGGGTTGGACCTTGTGTTTAGTGCCATGTGGAGGTTTTTTTCTCGTGGAGTTGGTGTTTCAGAGAGGAGTGTGCCAGTGTGACAGAACGTCTGAATCTTAAAGTTCAGGCAGTGTGTGCTTGGGAGTGTTTCCAGTCCTTCGCTGTGAGTTTTGAATGACGCGAGTTCAAAGGTTCCGGCTCAGAGACAATGTTCAGCACATCAGACTCGTAATAGAGAAGGAGGTCAGGTGGTTGAGGCCAGGTGAAGACATTCTTCCCACCCATTATATTACAACATAAATCGGCATCATAAACTACTGATGTTTGATCAAATTGACCTCTAACAGAGAGGTTTGTAATAGGAGTCAAATGGTGTCACCGGTTACACCATTTGACATTTCAATTTAAAATGATGGACACATATGTACACACACGGCCTTTGTGTGAATATTTCAAACATAATATTTAAAGTAAATACTCATTTTTATAATTATGAGGATTAATAAATGTTTTCCTGGGGTCGTACCATTTGACATGTAAACATAAGCAGACCTGACCGTACCCTAAAAATGTCAGATTATCTCAAATTTGAAAGAGTTACTAACCTTGGCACATGGCAGTTAGTCTCATCAGGGGTCCTTCTCTGTGATGTCATTTCCTGTCACATTGTCTTCTTGCATCATATGACCAAAATGGCTCCTTGAATGGTGGTTACACCACCTTGACACTTCAGGATTTTGACTTGACGGACAAAATTCCCCAAATAAAATAGAATATTCTGAACAGCTGTGTTTTATTACTTTTTTTTTTTTTTTTTTTTTTTACTATTACATAAATCTGATGTAAGATTATGCCAAACTAATTGATAGCATGCTTTTTTCAAAATTTTAACCTTTTTAAGCAAGTTAAACTATTTGGTACCAAGTTTTTAGGGTTACACCAAATGACATTTTTGCCATTATCCCCCAAATATTCTCTCAAAATATATTAAAACCATATATTTTAGACTAGGTCTTCAAAAAAAAGGAATGTATGCAAGTAATATGTAAGTTTATTTTAACATTTTAACCTTTTTAAATGTAAGCAAATCAAAGACACAAAGAAATAAGCGTCACGTCATTGACCCTTAAACATCCCAGCTGAAATTGTGGAGTGTCTTTTATCCCTGCAAAGTCAGATCCACGCAGCTGTTTCCCAAGAGAGTCCCTGTGCTTTTATTAGAGCCGGAGAACAAGGCCGACCAAAGCTCATTTTTTCTGAGGAGCTTCTGTCCCGGCTCATCGACATCGCTTCACCGGTGTCCTGCGTCGCAAATCTGTTGGGTGTCAGTCAAAGCACAATCTTTCAGCGTATGCGTGAACTTGGGTTGTCCACATACATACAGCAACTTATCAGACAGTGAGTTGGATGATGCTGTGCTGTCCATAAAAAGCAAGATCCCAAATGCAGGATACAGAATGGTCAAAGGCTGTCTGCAGGCAGATGGGCACAGAGTTCAGTGGGATCGCATCAAGGAGTCTGTGCACAGAGTCGATGGTCCGGGTGTTTTGGAAAGGATGACACAGCTGGGGTGCATCGTAAGAAGGTCATACTCTGTGCAGGGCCCTTTATCATCAGTCCATGTGGACACAGACCATAAGCTCATACGATAAGGCAGTTATTTACATATTTATTTATTGGAGGGAGGTGACTTCTCATTGTCATTTTATCTTTTGTCTTCAAGGTACATCATCATCATATTTGGAGCAATAGATGGGTATTCCAGAAAGGTTTGTCACCTTTGATTACAGTGCTTTATTATCTCTGTACATGTTTGTGTTTATGTATTCACTGTTCATTAATTGTGTACTTACCCACACGGTTCACAGCAACAGTAACAGAATTTTCCAAAATTTTCACAACGATAATCATATTTCACTCCATCACTTTCAGTAGATAGTCCCAGATGGCAATCGTAGGGAGCAATACTGATTCACTTTACATGGCCACCACTGCTCAGTGGTCTTCTGGTGCAGTGTCCTGAATATACACCTAAAGATCAACTAAAAGTTAAAAGGGCCGCACTCAGAAAGACGTCTTTACTCCAAAATACACAGAATGTTTTTTTGTTTTTGTTTTTTTTTGGCCAATCATATGGAGACAAAATATGAGGCGAAGAGGAGAAGATAATGAGAAGAAAGGGAGTGAGAGGTCAAGAGTAGCAGGAGGATGAGGAGGCAAAGGAGGGTGTACAGGAGCAAAGGAGCAGGGGATAAATACGTTAAAACATTATATACTCAGAACTTTACAAAACATTTTGTTAATCCGAATCCATTTCCATGCCTGTCATGACTGTAGAAACCCTGTACCCAGAGAGTACATATGCTAACCCAGAAATTTAGGGACATAGTGCAGATGTGTGAGAAAGCTTATTTCAGTTCTTATTTCATTTTTATTTTATGCTTATGTTTGGTGTTCTTGACTCTTATCTATTCCTGTTTTTACCACTGTTGCTATGTCTCCTGAATTTTCCCCTAGGGATCGATGAATATTATTTATCTTATGTGTTGTAGGCCTTAGTATTTTGCCTCCACAGATTCAAACACTCTTTGTCTTTCTATATAGATTTTCTATCTGGAACCAGCAACAAACCACCGCTCAGACGCTGCTCATTCATTTTTCCTGAAGGCAGTGGAAAACTATGGCTGGCCTTCAGGTACACAGTGATATAAACATGGGCTATTGTTTCCATGCCCTAATTACTCATTTCAGTAATGTTAGATTTTGTTGTGATGGACATGACTGAACATTTCCCCCATGTATTTTCAAGGGTCAGGGGCGATGAAGGCATTGAAAATGTTGCCATTGCTGAGACCATGTTCGCTGTTAAAGGCACTGGAAGAGGGAGCTTCATATTTGGGCGGAGTGTACATAATCAGAGGGTACAATAATAATTGACCCAATTTACTCTATATAAATAGTAAGAACATGGGAAATTATTGTTGGAAAGTAATTTCAGTCAGACAGTTTAAGTTATTGCGTTTCAATTGAATAAGTGCTGTTTCTGATCTAGAACAGAGCGCCTGTGGCGAGACGTCTGGACCAGCGTGACACATCTATACTCTGAAGTTCTTCACAGTCTCGAGGAAGATGGCCTGCTGGATTCGGCAGATGTGGTTCATCTGTTTTGTGTCCACTATGTTTTCCTTCCACGCCTGGCAGAGGCCCTTCACACCTTCACAGAGGGCTGGGACAACCATCCTTCACGGTCTGAAGGTGGACTCTCCCCGAACCAGCTCTGGGTTTTGGCTCACATGAAGAACCCTTGTGACGTGAAGGAAGATTTGCAGGTTTGTTGATGCTCAAACTCGAAGCGCTGAGTCCAAAGGCAAAGTCCAGTTGACAAGTTTTGTTGACCTGAATACGTGGAGGCTAAAGTTTATGTAAAAACAACAACAAAATTGTTTAATTATGATATTTGCGTGTGTGTGTGTGTTACTTTATTGATGTGATCACACAATTAGAGCAAGTCAACAAAGCAAAATTTATGATTGATGTTTTGTTTGCTTAAACATTATATTTGACTGTGGTTAAATGTTTTCTATCGTCACTGCAGTATACCTGTGTAGGTCAGTGAAATATTTCTAAATCATTAGCCTCATAGCTTAATTACCCAAGTCATATTTTGGCTAAATTGTGGTATCTACCCAGTTCTACTCTCCTAACACTGCTGAATCACTTTGCATCATCATGCTAAAAACCTTAAAATATGAGTTAGGCAGTTATTCTATGAGGCTAACAAATGCTTTTTCATTCAAAATAATCTTAAAAGGAAATTTTTTTCTGGAACATGGAGCTATTTGGAACTGACTGGGAGATGTTCGACGCTGTACATGAGGAACCAAATGTGGTTCAGGTCCAGGAAATGGAGTGCCCTCTGACTCCTGACATGATGGAAACTGTTCAGAGACGTTTACATAACAATGGTTCCGTGTATTGAAAGGCTAAGGGCAAGACAAGAAATGCCTGAGATGCAACGAGATCTTGCAGAAGTTGAAATGGTTGGAACTCTGACATCAGTTCAATTTGACATGAGACAGGAGACCCAAACATCTATACTGAAATGTATGTATGTGTAAATGTTAAAACATAGCTCAAACAAAAGATGTTTCCTTCGTAGTCATCAGAATTTTATTTGTGAATTTCCCAAAACTTGATCATAATTTTGACTTTGGACAAAAAATGATTTGAATACAAAAGTAACATTTAGGTAAAAACTAACTCGAGTAAACCATCATGAACAGTAAAGCAATGGCTTTGTAACAGTGACTTAAAGTTGTCAGCAGTAAATTGTCACATAAAAATGACAAAAGAATAAAACATTTGATTTAACGTGTCACAGTTACTTGGTTGTTTTTCTTTCGACTGAGTGGTTACACCCTGTCAAAAGTTTGCCCGTGGTGTCAGACCTGCCAACCTGTACGCATTTTGCGTAGCAAGTACGCAATTTGACATCTAAATACGCTGGTATGACTCGCCCCTCTAAACTACGCAGAAAGCTGCGGACATGTGAGTTCTGTGGCAAATGTGCACGTGCGGTACTCAAGTCTGACAACACGATGCAGCCAATCATTATAGAAAAGCGGAGAATAACGAGTCTGCCGAACCTATAGCGTAACATCCCCGCCCCCCTCCTCCCTGCCTCCTCCTGCCCTCTGCCTCCCTCTCCGTCCTCCGTTCCCCACTCGCTGCAGTTGGAGCTTAAAAAGCTAAGTGTGTCAGCGGACCTGCCAGCTGTTGGTAAACGTTACGCGTAACGTTACTTTCACTGTGGAAACATTCGAGCCGAAGTCTAAGTGAAAAAAAAAAAAAAAAAAAAAAAGATTTGCGAGTTTTTTTTCTTAGTAAATCTATCGATCATGTTCCTCTCATGACCCCAATGCATCGTGTGTGTGTGTTTGTGTGTGTGTGTATTTTAGCCTTTATATATATCCATTGCAGATAGAGTAGGCCTGTATATAAGGAGGAATGTGATTATTTATACAGTTTAAACATGTAGCCAACAAATCTTTCGCAGCAAGTTTTGCAGCCACTATCATGGCAGATGAGGAAGACGAAGACAGGGAGGGACAGGGCAGCAGACCTGCCAAAAAGAAGAGGGTCCATGTCCCCCAGAAGTTTTTGAGTAAATGTCAAGAACAGTGGCCATGCTTCCGACCCTCTGAAGTTCCTCATCATGCATTTTGTGTGCAATTATGATGTGGACATAAGCCACCAGGGAGCTGCAGGTAATATATAAATTAGCCCCGGTGATGAGTGCATATGTGCTGTAAGCCAATGTAATTATTACATTCTTGAAAACAAAAACACCTGTTGCAATATACAAAATGAATTATTACCATTTGAATGAAATACATATTAAAATAATTTTTAATTAATTTGAATGAAATAAGTAGTGAACACTGACATGATCAGTGCTTTGGTGACAAGAAAGGTGAGCATGGCTGCAAAAGGGACCATCTGTCACATGGAGGGTTTCAGTGATGCTCTATTAAAGAAGGCAAAGTCAGCAACCTGTGAGGCAACACAGTCCAGAGCAAGTTCCACTCCAGGAAGGAGTGATGACTGATGCAAAAACTGTGTTTAAAAGGGCATCAGGGTCAAAGTCAACAAAATAAAAAAATTGAAATAATACAGTTACCTTGTTTTGAAAGTGTTTCTGTGTTTCATCGAAAGGCTGTCATGATACAGTATCTGCATGGCTCAGAAGGACAGAGCATTTTTTGGTTTTCTGTCGATGGGTTTGGATGTTCATGTTAAGAAATAGTTAAAGAATGTAATTGCAGAGTGCAAAATGTCTATATTTTCTTTATTAAAGGCATTGTAATCAAAAATACAGGTTTTATTGTTTTTTTATAATCGATTTCCAGCCAGTGAATGGGGAAATTACTGTGTGCAAAGCAATGGAGTTACAAAAGTCTGCGAAAAAAAAGTCGAACAACACAAGTGGTACTCAAAATATTTAGACAAGGTTGGCAGGTCTGCATTAGACTGTAAAACCTGGATGTCCTGCCCTTCGCCATCAGATCGCTCTGAAACACTTCCTGTATCACTGTGTGAGGTATTAGAGGGCATTTCCTTTGTATTGACGTAATGCAGCTCCTTAACTGAAGATATTTCCAAAAATCTCTCTTAGGGAGTTTGTATTTAGCAATCATCTGTTCAAAGACATGTATGCAAGTATTTATTTCAAAATAATTTAGGACAAGCTGTTTTCTTTATGTGTGCAGGCCTTCAGACAATGACAGCCACGAGTCAAGTGGATCAGTAGCAGTCAGTCCAATCAGGACCTTTCAAAGGTGATATTGTACATGAGGTAATTCTGGTGGCAAATTCTGTTATCTGGATAATATCCCCTTTAAAGTGACACTACAGTGTCAGTCATCTTTTTCCTGTTGAAAAGCTTTGTCATGTTGGAGTGTGATCACAGAGAAATGCGGTAATCCAAAAACATGGTATGTTTGTGACAGATTTTTCTCTTATCTTGCATTGAGGCCTCCCCTCACCCCTTCGGATTTCACCAGTGTAGGAGGTGTGGCAATTGCTGTACCGTGCCACACCCTGTTAACCCCCCTGAATAATAGTAGTAAACAGCTCTGAAATCCCACAGACAGCATAACCACATCTGATTTAAGTTTTTATTCAAATGCTCAACGTTTAACAAGAAATAAATAAGTAAATAAAACACTCAGACAATATGTGAATATGTTGGTGTCTATTTTAATGTTCAATTTGTATGGGGGATTAGCTCAAATGGTAGAGCGCTCGCTTAGCATGCGAGAGGTAGCGGGATCGATGCCCGCATCCTCCAGAGTAATTTTGAATCTCGCTGCGGGCACCGGGTGTGTCCTCCACCATGCCTTCGGTGCCTGCTGCTCGAGGAGGGCCTTTCTGTGTGGAGTTTGCATGTTCTCCCCATGTTCACCTGGGGTATCCTCCGTAAAAATATACCCCCACTAAAAACATGCAAGAAGATCACCACCCGACCAATGGTGACGCCAAAGATGGGTCCCCGGGCGCCGGTCTGGCGACCGGGAACCCACCGACCAGGATGGGTTAAAGGCGGAAGTCAAATTTCACCTCAGTGTGCCGTGCTCGCATGTGTGTGTGACAAATAAAGGGGAATGTCTCCCCCCGATTCTTCTTCTTCTTCTTCTTCTTCTTCTTCTTCTTCTTCTTTTTTTTTTAAATTCCAGTTCTGAGGAAATCTTGAATTGGATCACTTGTCAAGTCAATGTAACAAACACATTTTCCATCTGTGTGTCGCGGACTGACCTCTTCAGCAGAGGCATGCAACGGCAGAAGAAGACCACGCCCAAAAGCAGACTTCAGGTCACATTGTTTGGTGAAGCAGGCGTCGATACTGGTGCCCTTAGCAGAGAATTCCTCCCAGGTAAAAGTGTTTGTCTGTATTTAATTTCACAATAAGAGAAAAATTCTACACATCCAATTCTTAAAAGGCCAGGTGCAGGAGAAAAGATAAAGAACAAAAAGGAAAGGAATTCCCCACATACGGGGGCCTCTGGTGGGATAGTGGGCTCAAATGTTAATTAAATGAAAAAAAAGAGAGACAGAAGAGACCTTTTGGATTTCCTGTTTGTTGTTTTGCAGAAATGCTGGTAGAGATGGAAAACAGACTCTTTGCTGGAGGTTCAGATGAGAAAGGGAAGATTCTTTCACTTTACTACACGGCTCTATTAAATGTTGTACTCTGGTTGTAATCAAGCAGTTTATTTGCTGTGTTGTTTTGCTTTGGTTAGGAGTGCTGGGGAAGTCATGGCAGCTAGTCTGGCACAAGGTGGACCTTGCCCGAACTTCATGCTTCAGATATCTCTGCTCTGTGTCTGCCAGTGATGTAACAGATCTTGAACTGTCGCAGCTTATCGAGAGGGTAAATACAATTTGATCAAAGTCAGTAATTGTATTAACATCATTATGATATGGCGCGCACAGTTACTGTTTTGATTTGTTGCCTGCAGAGAACAATGATACAATGACGCTTAATTTCACTTGACGCCTGATCTGTTTTCAGATGACCAGCGCTGGTAATGACATCATCAGTGACCTGACTGACGACGTTGTTACCTGCGGATACACTGGAATCGTGTCTGCGGGAAAAAAAAGACAGCATGAGAAGGTATTTTGGTTTTGATTAAGGCAAGGATATATTTTACAAGAATTTGTGATTTGAATTATGTTTTTTTTTTTTTGGTCACATGGATTACAAGTAACATGGCATTGGTCTCATGCAAAGCTGTGTTGTTAAACTTCTTTACATGTGAGCAAACAATAACAATTTTACCGAAATGTTACGAAAGTGACCATGCCCATGTGGATGATGGACATGGTCCAGTGGACCAGGACTTTGGAACACAGGTCCTTATATGGATGAGATTTTACTGGAGGATTAGTGGTGTTGCTGGGTTTGAGGTTTGGAGACCACATTTCAACTCAGTGTTGAATTCACTTTGATTTTACTAGTTTCCAAGCGTTTTCACACAGATGTTTTAAGGTGTGACAGATTTTTCAAGAGGCTTTGTACTCTGACTCACAACTGGACAGTGCTACGGTTCGCTTCTTTTGGTTTTCCATGCCACTAAAGTGCCACCCTTCGTTGGCTTATACAATAACCTGATGTACTTTGTCCATCACTGACATCAGCAGGCCAATCCGTTTCACTGTATGCTTGTACACTCAGGTTCTCATCACTTTTCCTGTAGCACAACTCTTTGTTAATTGTGCCTTTGAGATACATCAGTACAGCTTAACTGTACTCCATTGCTGTTCGGTAGGTTCAGTAAAGTACTTTGACAATTTGCTTACAATGCAGCTCAAATCAGATCTGGTACACACAATCAAACAGATGAGGCTTCCGACTGCCTCTCTGTATCTTGTGTCATCATTCATCAGTGCTGCATCATCCGCAGTTTTGTGCTGTTTTCTGCATCAGCACTCTGATACTAGTCAAGTTAGCTGTAGGAGAAAATGTCTCCTCATCATCTACACCCATCTTTTGACTGTATCCCTGAGCAACATATCGGGCCTTGCATTTCTCAGATCCATCAAGATTGTTTTTAATAGCATACACCCATCTACCCCCCACTGCTTTCTTTCTGGACTTGATCAGTCTCGTCATCAGACACATATTTAGACATTCTACAATCTGTGTATCTGTCTGGCATCCTTCTCTCTCTCGAAGGGTAACACCTAAGCTCAGGCCCACACTTGACCTCTACTGGCTGTGGTTGGTGGTGGCTCACTTCAGGATTATGTTCTAGTGAGACATGGTGATCTGGGGCCTCATTTATAAAACATTGCGTAGAATCCATACTAAAAGTGTGCGTATGTCCAAAAGCTGAAAATGGCGTACGCCAAAAAATATTCGGATTTATAAAACGTGCGTACTCACACCTGCACGCAATTTTCCCTTTATAAATCACACTCCACCTGGAAGATTGCGCAGGTGGATTCACCTCACATCCCGCCTCCGACACACCCACATTTTACCATGAATGGTCAATGCAAAGTACCTCATGAATGTCTTTGCATATAAATATGCCTGCTGATCAATGGCATTTTACGTTCGATCATGGCAGAGAAAAGAAAAAGAAATTTTACGGAGACTGAAATCGAGGTGCTTGTGGGTGAGGTGGAGGCCAGAAAGGACATTTTGTTTGGTGGTCACAGTAGTGGCGTCACGAATACAATAAAAAAAAAAAAAAAAAAAAAAAAAAAAAAAGAGTGGCGGCACATTGTCACCGCAGTGAATAGTTCCAGTGCCACAGAGCGATGTGTGGCAGAAATTACAGATCCCTACACTACTGTGCGTCAGGATGAATGAGTCATGTGCTGACCCAGGCCACCGTGCCACTACATTCGTCAAGATCATGTCCGAGGTACAAATAATTTGTACATTGAGTGAATGCACATTTTTTCGATTCACATAAGCAAATTCATTTTCACTCTGAGCCCTTATAGCAATGTGAGTGCAGTCAATTGCGTCGATTATATTTGGGAAATCGGACATTGCTGCAAATATCCCAGACCTAAGGACACAATTTAACTGAATTATATCATACCCAAAAGGGGCTTTAGACAGACAATGTAACATTATATAATATTAATCATATCAAACACTTACCTGTCGGCTAATTCCCGCTGAAAGGAGCCAGTCGCCAGAAACCCCAGAGTGGTCAGCACCTGGATATGCACCGGGATGGCGCGGTTCCGGCGGGTGGGTCTATCTAACACTGGGCCCAGTTCAGCACATAGATCCAAGAGCACCACTCTAGGGAATCTAAATTGGCTTATTAGCCAGTCATCATCATGGGCCAGCAAATCTCCGTGGTCCCTAAAACTTCTCTCCATCCTGATCCTACCATTTGCGTGATCTTCCAGCAGTGCCAGCGCATCCATTGTGCAGCATTACGCACGAGTGTCACCGCACTATTTATATGCTTACTCAGCTAATTGAATGATTGTTACACACCTTGTCAGAATTACTACTAATCCATCAGTGCCATCCACCGCTCTGTATCATTTGAAGATGGAAGTATGATATATGAACATTGTGCATACAGTAGTAGGCCTAACGGCTCATTAAAGGAACACATCTATAACACTGCAGACTTGGGTGTTTATGATTACGCGGCTCTATAAGTCTGATATGTGATGACATTAAATGTATGAGATCAATCTGGCTTCAGTTCACCACCTCACCATCTGCACCGCCAGTTCCCCCTGTCTCCAAAATATTCGTACGCAAGCATCAAAGTTGGCGTACCGGTGCACACATTCTCACGCTAAGTTTATTTTTATAAATCACAACCTTTGCGTAGGAAGTTGCGTACGCAACTTTCAAACCCCGTTTTGTGCGTAAGCAAGTTTTATAAATGAGGCCCCTGGCCCTTTAAGGTCATCTCATGTGTTTTCATCCCATTATCTTGAACCTACATGAATGTCTTTCATGGCCTAGAGTCGTAAGGATAACATGACTGGTGAGAGCCACTTCTCCACTTCTCATAACAAAAAGGCAGGTGGCACTCTGGTTGTTGACAGTCTTGTCTCCTCTGTTTGTGATGTCTCTTGCATTTAGATACGCGCTTCACACAACACACCCTCATACAGGTTGTTTATCACATGTCCAGAACAAGATATGGTATGCCCAGGCCTTGGGAACTGACCAATTATATTCTGTAACGTATATCTGATTATTGTACTGGGTTTGGTCAAACCCAACATGATAAATGTGAACTTTTGTCTGACGACTATGCTCATTCTGGCGGAGATCCTACGGGAGCTCTGTCAGTCTGAGACCAGCGCTGTATTACTTTATATGTGACCTCAATAAATACTTTGACTGTGAACTGAAGATTGCTTCGGACCGTTCTTGGGCTTTCAACAAGAACCGGGCTAACAGACTGAGGATCTGAAAGAGTCGCAGGGATGCACTTGTCGCTGCGCTCCTCCTCCAAGTGAGCGGTTTGGAGACTGTTACAGGCCTGTATGGAGAAACGCTCGAGATCCCGTGAAACATTGGAGCCATAAAAGCAGAAGACAGGGAGAAAATAATAATTTGGGTCCCGTAAGCGTACTGACTATTACACCAGAACACTTATCCGCTTTGACAGCCATTGCTCTTTAATGATCACTCATTTGTTGTTGTGTTGTTGTTTACTGTCATGTTTAAATGAATATTTTTGCTACAAAGGAAAACGTCTTGAAGTCTTGTTCACATACGACTGACATAGAAAGGGTTACAAAAAAGTGAAAAACACAAAGGCACTGTCTTTTCTTCAACTCATTTATTTGAGAAACGAAAGGTTTGAACATTGAAAAGCTGCTGCAGGAAAAGGGCAGACATAAAATACTGCATGTGAAACATTCCTTAATGATATATGGATAACTGTAATCACCAGACATGAGGATGAACAAATCATTTAAACAGCTACAAGAACAAACAAACAAATAAATAAATGAAGGAGTGAAAGAATAAATAAATAAGTAAATGCTAAAGACAGAGAGAAAGGGGGGCAGGTGCCACGGAATGCATTTCATTCTCGCAGAGACACGTCCAAACTATTCCCAAAAAGGGCCGTGTGGCTGCAGGTTTTTTCCTCGGACCGATCAAGAGCACGCAGTCTGACCAATCAGCTGTCTGAAGACTGGGATCAGCTGATGAAATGAGTCAAGTCTGTTGTGCTGCTGCTCGGCTCGAAAGAAAACCTTCGGCCATTCGGCCCTTTGTGGAATAGAACAAAAAAAAAAAAAAAAACTTTACTTCTGCTAACAATAGTCGTTGGGTTCCATTGATTGCATTTCCATTTGATTTGAGGTCAAAATCACTGCTTTTTAATGGTTTGTAAGTGTAGGACTAATGGTTGTTGTTACTTCCTAAGGTGGGTGCAATGACTTGTTTTGTCCACTAGATGGAGACAAGTGACTACGGACACAACAGTTTATCTGTGTTGAAGTCTCGGACCCACTGCTAAAGAACAATGAGATACTCCTTTAACACCTCGAGCTTTGACCTTTGTCCCTGTCTCTCTCTCTCTCTCTCTCTCTCTCTCTCTCTCTCTCTCTCTCTCTCTCTCTCTCTCTCGCTGTCCGTGTTTGTGTCCACGGCCGGTCAACTTGAGTGTTGATCGGGTGTTGTACAGCCAAAGTAATTTTACTATTGTTGTAGTGTTTCAGTGAGCAACGCACAGACAGCAAGATTGTCTAACCTGTGTTTGTGTCTTTGCAGCAGTGACTGCCACTGCTGCTTTGTGCTTGTTGAAACTCACTTGAGTTTTTAATTTCTTTTATTGGGTTTAAGTGCGAGGTTTTATTCAATGATTTTAGTGTATTTATACATATATCTTTTATTATTTATATTTTTTAGTATATTCTTAATTCGTTTTACATTTTACCAAAGATTGTAGCTTGTTTTAGGGTTGTGAGGCTTGTTTTTGTGTAAGTACATTTTAAAACTGGCTGATTCATACAGAGGTGGCCTTGTGCTTTACTGTGTAAAAGGTGGCTGTGTGATTTGACTTATTTGTTCCCTTGTGTGTTCTTTTATATTTTAGTGTGCTTTGTTTGCAGTGTTTTATTTTAATGCCAACCTAAAAGTGTGTCACCTTTGTATGTTTCCTTTTTTTTAGTCAAGCCCTCCACCTTCCTATTTTTTTTCTGGGTTCTTCATCTTGGTATGTTTTTAATTATTTAAAAATCACTGAAGCCGAGACACTGAACAATCTTCCTTCAGTTTTATGTTCTTTTATATCATATTGACTTGATCAGTCTCGTCATCAGACACATATTTAGACATTCTACAATCTGTGTATCTGTCTGGCATCCTTCTCTCTCTCGAAGGGTAACACCTGGGCTCAGGCTCACACTTGACCTCTACTGGCTGTGGTTGGTGGCGGCTCACTCCAGGCTGGTGGCTCACTTCAGGATTATGTTCTAGTGAGACATGGTGATCTGGACTTTTGGACTTGTACTGAACAAAGTCATCTACAGGTGTTAAGTTAGTCTGTGTCTGCTGCCCTATACCTGTTTTAGCCACAAATTTTACCACCCTGCACTTCTGCACTTTCTTAGTGTCAGGAAAGTAGACAATGTATTCTGGACTGTTTTTGTCATACCCGATGAAAACACCCTTTTCACACCTTGGATCTAATTTTCTTTTGTCTTGTTTTTAAGCAAAACACTCAAACCCAAACCTCTGGGTTCTGGGCAGGTTCGGCTGTCTGCCTGTCAGTGCTTGGATTGGTGTCTGCTTTGTGCGTTTATTAAAACATCTGTTCCTCTCCACAGCAGCAGTCTGGACTGCATAAGTCCACAGTTGTTTTGTCAGATTACTTTCAATCAACATGCACCGTGCCATATCAAGAAGTGTGCGCCAATTGCGCTCAGCAGTGCCATTCTGGTGAGGAGAGTAAGGTGCTGATGTCTCATGTCTAATCCCATGTTTAATGAGTAGAGCCTGGTAACCTTTTCCTGTGTATTCAGTACCTTGCGAGACCTGAAACACTTGATCTTGCCGTATGGGGCTGTGTCAGCTAGAAACTTCTCTGTAGCTTTTTAAGAAATACACAAACACTGTACTGGAAAAGTCATCAGTGAATGAAAGTGCATATCTGTGACCATCTCTGGACTCTGGGTGGATCGGTCCTGCCAAATCTGTGCGTACTAGCTCTGGAGGTGTTTTAGCTCTCGTATCAGGGTCTCTGTTTCTGGTTTGGAAAAATTTCCCAGAGTGCACACTTAACAATGTGGAGGTTTGTTTGTTGGACCTTTAAATTTAATGCCATCAACAACACTTTGTAACCTCTGAATGTCATCATAGTTGCAGTGCCGCAGAATCTCATGCCATGTCTGCATATCAAAACATCCCCTGCTTTGGTCATCACATTCATCATCATCATTATTTACTGTGTGAAAATAATATGATCTGTGATGTACCTGAATGTGTGTCGTACCGTCTCTGTGGATCAGAACGTCCTTCCCTTTCTTGAAGATCACGGTGGCTCCGCTGGCAGTGGCTGCTTTCACCGAGAAAATGTCTTGTGGATAGGATGGGATGTACAGAGCTGCCTCAGCGTGGTGTTCAGATGTCTGCCTCTGCTGTCAATCAGACAGACCTCTGTATCGCCGCAGTGCTCTGCCACCCCCTTGCACCTCGTGCCCTCAGCCAGCTCCACGCAGTGTGTATCGGCCTGGAACTCCTCATCAAACCTGTTGAACTTGGCGAGATCTGTGATCATATGCGATGTTGCCCCTCAACGTGAGGGGTCTGATGGTCGACCCATCAGACCCCTCACGTTGACACCTGCTGCGTCGTCTCGGCCTCTGCGCTGTTTCCTTCTGCAGACTGTGACTGCGCCACAACTCTCGCTGGCAGGTTCTGGCCAGGTGTCCCTTCAGGCCGCATTAGAAGCACACCAGGTCTGCTGCTGCCCTCTCTGCTCCTCGGTCACCTGCGCTGGCAGGTCTCCCTCTCATCACGTTGTCATCAGTTGCCGCAGCCTGCATCTTCTCTGTCCTCGTAGCTGCATAGCTTTGTTTTAAACTCGGCAAAAGATACGGTCTCAGCACGCTGTGTAATATGGACTGCAAATGGTTTGAAGGACTCAGGCAGCCCCTTCAGAACCATAGCTACCAGTAGTCCATCACTTATTCAGTCACACTTTCGCTGTCTGAATTTTGAAGTGATGTCGGTTCTGTATAAAGATTGATTATGTGTGGCTTTCCTTTACCTTGGTAATAGTCCCTTTAAATCTTCAGAGCTTCTCGGCTGTCGTCTGCCACCTCTTGCATCACCAGTGATAGACTTTCTTGGCTGCATCCACTAGATGCTCCTCTGCGTCTTCCGTTTCGGTGTCATTGAAAACAATGTTTTTCAGGCCCTGCAGACGAAGGTGGCCCAAATATTTTGTCTCCCATAGTTCGTAATTCTTTTCATCTCCGTCAAATAGGAGCCGAGACCAGCGGCTTGTGTCTGTGATTCTTCTGCTCATGGTGCTAACAGCATCTAATCATCACACACGGTGGAAACACGGCAAACTATCTCTGGATTACTCTGAGGAGTTAGAGAAAGAAGCACCGTGTACAAGGAGAAATGAATCGGAGACGCTCTGCTGTTTCCCAGGTCACCTACACACAACTGAACTCAGCTGCGGGTGCGAGACTTTTATTAAACACGCCCACAATGGATATCAGACAGCTGCAATCAATCAGTCCTCAATCAACTCAAACACTCAATAAACATAACATAACATTAAGTTAACCCATCATAAACACAAAATAATAAATGAACATTTAATAATTGGGAGCACGGACTCAACATATGCACATAGAAGTAATCACTCACTTAAAATTGGGGATTGGATTGCAAGTCATGTGTGCATGTACCTTTGCCTTTTTCCTCTCCAAAATCCTTAAAGGCCAAGCCCTTCCAATTCTGCTCAGTGACTGAGCGGATGGGGAGATTGTTGTCCTCAATTTGTTGTCGAGGGGGAACCCCGGCCTTCACAATGTCATCGACAGTGGATCTGTTTGATGTCCAGACTGTCTCCTTGTCCAGTGTCTCCTGTATTTGGGCTGCTTGAGGGGGGTTGCCTTTCCTGTAAATCTGCAAATGGAATGAGCTGTACCATGGAGTACAAAAAGGTGAGTGAGTAGCATAATAGCTATATATATATATATAGCAGAAAAGGTGTGCATGGAAAAAAAATGATGCAATTCAGCTGCCTCCATTAACAAGACATGCACAATGCTTCCACAGTATGTATTGACTCCACCGCCTAAGTTGGAGATCCCTCCACTTGTGGTAGTAAGGCCGGTAGTGTAGAAAACCAGCCTTTGTACATTGGTCTTTTAAAGGCGGGTCACCAGTCAGTGTTACAGGGAAGGCCCTGCAATAAGCATCCCAGTCCTGCAGGGATGCGGGTGTGTGTAGACTGTAGGAATTAGATGACTTGCTAATCTCAGGAATCAGTCTGTGAAATGTAAAAGTCTTTGATGGCCTTTGATCTCTAAGGTGAGAAGAGCATTCAATGGGGGAACAGGATGAAGGGGGAAGTTTTTAGGGTGCGATCCATTGTAACTGAGACAGGATGAGTGAACTCCCCCAAATTGTCATTGTTCTTGAAGGAAAGATTTTATCATTACCAGGTGCATGTGACAACCATTTGTCTTTTTGTTGAAAAGTATAAATGCCAAGACATTGTGGAGATCTGCAGAGAACACTCTGCATGGGTCTTCCCTCCATGCTGCATGTATTAAAGAGACCTGATTCATCACACCGAGTCTGTAATTCTTCTGAGAATTAGCAACTCTCAACCAGCAACAAGGAGAATTTCCCTTACAAGACCAATTCGACAGCAGTTCAACACAACAAATGAAACAAAAACAGCTGCAATGTGTCCTCGTCTGTTTAATTGCTATGAGTCAAATCAAAGCCTTGAAAGATTCATAGAGCATGCTTTTGATGTAGTAATACTGATTACTCACTTTGACTTCAGCCGTCGTAAATCTGATGCAGCGTTGGATAATGGGACCCCACCTTCTCCAAGGAAGAACTTGCCCTGGTCCGTCTTGTCTCCATCTTGCTGTTTAAGGGAAAACGGCCTGATGTTGTTGAAGTAGCATTCCAAAAACTCCAGAGAAACAAAGAAAAATTATGACCTTCTTTCCCTGTCAGTTGGTGCTCCAACAGCAGGATAACCTCACAGTAGTGTCTGAAAGATGTGACTGCAGTGTTGGGGATGTAATTGCCACTGATTAGTTTTTGGTGGATATAATCAACATCCCTCTGTGCAGCAGTAAGGACATCCTTCTTTTGAGACCTGTTGCAAAAGTCACTGAGGGAACACAGTGTAGAAAAGGTGTATTAGTCACTACATCAGTGCAAGTCACAGTGCAGTGGTAATAAGATCAGCATACCTCTCAGTTGGCTGAACTGTCGGGCACATTTGAGGAGTGTTGGTGACTATGAATCCTCGACTCTGAAGGTGAAGGCATAGGCTGACACAAGACGCTGGATCTTTGCAATACTCCTCGAGCTCTGAGAAGTCCCAAACTCTGCCCTCTCTGGCAAATAAGTTCTGGGAGGCAATTGCTCTGGATGCTTCTTGCTCCCTTTCCTCTTGTGTGTTGGTTTTCATACGCACCCTCTTCAGATGCGTTGGGCGGTGGCCTATGATGATTTGTAACCCTAAATGTCCGACCGACACATCACTATTTCCTCTGCCTGTTCCACTGTTATAATAAATAGCGGCGAAACTTGGTGGCCGTTATCCTGCTAATTTCTGTGTGGTGTGTGAGCGTGTCAACAGGTTGAAATGCCTGAAATGTCTAATTTCACATAAAAATGCATTAAGACACACAGAATATGCTTAAAATGTGGACTTTTTGAAGAGCTGACGGGGCCGCATCTTACCTTTCCATCTTCCAACTCCTGGAAAGTTTTAGCCCACCCTACACAGCATCACTTGTTGATCACGCACCCTCTTAGCCAACATGGGACATGGGACCAAGACTGGCGTGTTCAGCGCCCCCGAATTAGGGGGCGCACATTTATGCCATTGATGTGTTGTTGATATGTGTTTGTGTTTGTGTAGGTGTGAGTGCAGCTGCTTATGCACATTGGAGCAGGTCCCTGCTCACACAGGGACGACAAAGGATCCAAGGTAGGTGAAACAGTAGGTAAGAGTAAATTGTTTATTGATGAATGCATGTTTTTATTGTTGTTGTTTGTGAATAAACTAAATTGCTAGACAGAATAGTTGTGTTAGACATGGCGTATTATTTTTATTATTAGGAGATCAATGTAATTATCAAAACAACAGAGAATAAAAAGATTTGACAGGTGAGGAAATCAAACAAACCTGAAAAAGGGTGGGTCTCTTTGTCTGTCACGGCACATACAGCTGGTTAATCTAGTGTGTTTTCCTGATTTCTATCGTTCAGAAATCTCTTAGGAGCTGGCTCCAGAGGACTCGCTGAGTCTGTCCCAGCTGCCAAGCCTTATCATTTGTCTCCATCTACTGGTCAACAGTCCAAACTACAGCCTCAGTCTTTTGGCCGATCCTGCTTTTGCGGCTGAGCGTCTCTCTGTCATTCTCTCTCTCTGTCTGTCTGTATCTCCCTCTTTCTCCCTCCCTCTCTGTATGTGTAATTGAACAATAATGAGTGATAACTGTATGAATCGTATTTATTAAAAGTCACAATGTTTTTCATGAAAGTTAAATGAACTGTCAAGATGATATTGTGATTTGAAAGTAATAAAATCTAGATGAAATACCACTTCAGGCTTAGGTACAAAACACACAAAGACACGCACAAGCAAACAACAAACTGTGACAAATTTCAACTTAACAACTTTCTAAATTGATTAAGAACACACACTAATCACTGCAAAAGAACACGTCAACAACAACATGTTTTTTCTAAGAGTGTTATGAACAGAACTGTAATTGTGAACAATTTCCAATGAACAGTGAACATAAGCTATAAATCTAGATGCAATACCACTTCAGACTTGCTGGGTCTAAGGACAGAGGATGTCACACATTGTACAGACTGTAAAGCCCATTGGGGTGATGTAAATTGTGATTCTGGGCTATACAAATAACCCTGACTTGTTTTTCTTTTTCTTCTCCTCCTTCTTTTATGTCTTCAACATCGTGTAAGTTGTGGACTCTTTAGTCTGGTCTCAGTGATCATAGGGACTCTCCAGATCGGCTCTATCCTGCACAGCTTCCTCCTGCCTGACCAAACAAGAGTAAACTCTGCTGGGCAGAGCCAATCTGGAGAGTGCCTATGATCACTGAGACATACAAGCCTCCACGCCACGTCAAGGCAGAGTCCATGTGGAGGGTTTTTTTTTTTTTCTATTTTTTACCTTTGTTTGCTTTTGTTTTTTCTTTTGTTGGGGGGGGGCTTAAATGTATATAGACTATACAAAGATCAGAAATCTACACAGATTGGTTTGTCAGTTCTGTCTCTGAGAATCATCTTCTTGTCTCGTTCCTCTCGCTCCAGCTGAACTCTCAGGCGTTGCGCATTTTCACAACCAAATCCTGAGTGTGGTCTGTGCAGGTCCCCTCAGCGGCCACCAGAGGGGACGACGACAGGCAGGCAGACACAGACAGAGCGGTTAGGATGAGGCAACATGGGGGAGGTGGCGAATCAGAGGCAGGTTGAGGTCAAAGGTCAAATGGGAATAAGACTACCTTCAGGTTCGGTTCCAGGTCCAGATCCAGCTGCAGGGTCAGACAGGAGGCTGGGGAGACGAGGGAGGGTGGGTGGACGAGACAGCCGAGGACAGAGGACATCCGGAGCAGCCAGGAGTTTGTCTGCAAGAGAATGACAAAAGAGTAGCATGCAGCATCATCCCATCAACATTTTATAACTTGTATCGTTTTTCCAAATATATTTGTAACCCAATAAGGTCTTGGCTAAACTCGAGTTCAACTGAGTCAACAACCCGACAACGCCACCCTGCGAATACATCATGTTATTAATTATTACTTTGACCACACAGGTAAGATTCACAAAGAATTAACAGAGACGTGGTTTTGAGTTGATAAAAAGAGTTTTCTTTTGTTTTTAATCTCCTTCAGTGATGCAAAACATCACAAACAATATGACATAAAAGAACATAAAACTGAAGGAAGATTGTTCAGTGGCTCAGCTTCAGTGATTTTTAAATAATTAAAAACATACTAAGATGAAGAACCTAGAAATAAAATAGGAAGGTGGAGGGCTTGACTAAAAAAAAAAGGAAACATACGAAGGTGTCACACTTTTAGGTTGGCATTAAAATAAAACACTGCAAAGAAAGCACACTAAAATATAAAAGAACACACAAGGGAATAAATAAGTCAAATCACACAGCCACCTTTTACACGGTAAAGCACAAGGCCACCTCTGTATGAATCAGCCAGTTTTAAAATGTAGTTACACAAAAACAAACCTCACAACCCTAAAACAAGCTACAATCTTTGGTAAAATGTAAAACGAATTAAGAATATACAAAAAAATATAATTAATAAAAAATATATGTATAAATAGACTAAAATCACTGAATAAAATCTTGCACTTAAACCCAATAAAAGAAATTAAAACCTCAAGTGAGTTTCAACAAGCACAAAGCAGCAGTGGCAGTCACTGCTGCAAAGACACAAACACAGGTTAGACAATCTTGCTGTCTGTGCGTTGCTCACTGAAACACTACAACAATAGTAAAGTTACCTTGGCTGTACAACACCCGATCAACGCTCAAGTTGACAGACAGAGAGAGAGAGAGAGAGAGAGAGAGAGAGAGAGAGAGAGAGAGATCGGCTGGCGCGCCGCTACACGCATTGATGTGCCACTCATGGTGCTGATTAGGAGCCTCGCTGCAGGTGCGTGACCGGAAGAAGCGGGGACGTTACTGTTAGAACACAGCGGTGGGGGGGCAGACCTAACCTGCCGGTTACATATAGAATGTATCGGCTGCTCTGTTCAAATATGCTGCAATGAAAAAAAGCACAGAACTAATGGATCACACTGACATGAACAGACAGACAGACAGACAGACAGGGACCAAGGTCAAAGCTCGAGGTGTTAAAGGAGTATCTCATTGTTCTTTAGCAGTGGGTCCAAGACTTCAACACAGATGAACTGTTGTGTCCGTAGTCACTTGTCTCCATCTAGTGGACAAAACAGTCATTGCACCCACCTTAGGAAGTAACAACGACCATTAGTCGTACACTTACAAACCATTAAAAAGCAGTGATTTTGACCTCAAATCAAATGGAAATGCAATCAATGGAACCCAACGACTATTGTTAGCAGAAGTAAAGTTTTTTTTTTATTTTTTTTGTTCTATTCCACAAAGGGCCGAGTGGCCGAAGGTTTTCGTTCGACAGCAACAGACTTGACAATCAGATCAGATCAACTAGACATTCCAAGGCTCGCCGCAGTCAGATAAGTATCATGTGAGTATTTCACAGCGATTACAATGTCTGTATCTGCATATGTGACACACATGACGAGAAAATACACAATATGAGAGGGACAGAAGTTCTCCATCATCTCTACTCCTTTCCCTCTCTCCCACTCTCTCCTCCTGTAGCTCAGTCCCTGTTCCAGCGCATGTAAAGTAAAATTACGTCATCATTTTTGTTGTCGATAATTATCAAACGCAAACTCCATGTAAACAGATGGAGCCGCAGCACATCATTTTATTCATATTTTACACCTAACTACATCACTAAAGTCAGTCTTATAAAGTTTTTACCAACCATGACTCATCCTGACTGGGTCAACATATATAAGCCCACACATATCGCACGTTAAAAAATATCGTAGGGAAAGGGCCCGGTGCCCCCTGCTTGGAACAGAGATCTCTCTTTTCCGCCCCGCCCCTGGCCCCCCCTGGGCCCCGGGCTGAGGGCGTGTCGCCCTCCCAGCCCCCCTGGAAGCTCCGCCCCTGGTCAGTACTGAAACACTGACTCTAACCCTGCATGTGAATCAGGAGTTTGTGTCTCGTCGATGTACTTTCTGCTCAGTTTTGTTACGTGTACGCTGTGAAGTGGAGTTTTGTTGCACTCATCGATTAGCGAATGGCTCCTTCCACCTTTTGCTTTTTGTGACGTGCTACAAGTTTCCCAGCAGAGCGACGCCCTCATTGAAATCCACTGAAATCTGATCGGTTCACATGTAAAAAAGGATTTAGTTTCATTGTTCTTTCAATCCATTTTGTCTCTGAATGTAAGGGAAAATTTGTGCCTCATAAAGGCACAACATGGCGTGTGGCTCCAGCTGTAGCTCATTGGCTAACAGTTCAGCACCTTTGCAGCAGATACATTGTTGTGCCTGGATATAAAGGTGCTTTCTATCACTTGGGGCGCAGAAATGTTCTTTCAGAGGTAACAGACAAGAAAGAGCAAAGATGTCTTTGTAGCTGAAGTGTCCCAAACCAACGAAGCAGCTTCAAACAGACCTGCAAGGTTGGGCTGTTTGCCCAGTTTGATCACTTTTGTTGGTGTAAACTGGTTTCTCCAGTTGGACGACTGTTTAAAGTTTACTTTCACTTTCTGCCTTCGGTGTGTCGCAGTTTGTTTTCTCCTCTGAAGCTCCAGCTGAAGGTAAAGTAACTCGTTTCAGGTGTTTTTACTCAAGCTGTCATTAGCTTAGCTTCAGCACAAACGGCATCGATCTGCACCTCCGTCCATCGTTTCTCCAAACTCTGAGTTTAATTGTGAACGCTGGACGAAGGAGCTGAAAGCAGCTCCGTTAAAAACATCGGCCATGTTGTGTGGATGTTTGTGAGTGTAAACGCTGGAATAAGAGCAGAAGCAGAGCGAGTTGATCCTCAATAGTTGATGTGGAGACAGCAGGAAGGAGCATTCAGAGGGCTGTGAGGAGCTGAAACCTTTTATTTCTCAATTCAATCTGTAACTGTGTCACTAAATGAGCTGTCAGAGCTCTGAACTCTCCTCCAACAGCAACGAGTGTCGCTGCTTTTTCTCACTTTGTGCTTCAATGTGATCAAGAATCAAATCAAAGATTCCTCTTTTAATATGACCTGAGAGGGCTTGATTGAGACAGGCTTTTATTTTGAAAGGATCTCTCAGTACTGCAGTTAAGTAAAGTCTAGATGTATTTGTATTTTGTTTGATTATTTCTCCTGTGTAAATATTTGACTTTTACTTCATTTTGTGACTTTTCAAATTAAGACTTTAAATCAAATCAAATGATCAGTCCGTTAAACTTCCTAAAATCGATAAAACAGTTAAAAGTTGCTCCACGTCGACCGACTCCAACATTAAAGTACTCGTTACCCATCAGTGATACAATAATCCAGTAATCTAACTGTTCAAGGAGCCGTTCTGATGGACTTTGTTCTCACAGGTGAAATCTAATATTTGTTGCTGCCGCATTAGTTTGTGTGAAGTGAAGCTTCATTTTTGATCTCAGTTTAATCATCGCCCTGCCTCTGTGGACTTTGGCTCCTTATCAAGGTTCAACGTTCAGCTTCATTGTCTTTATAACAGGACTGACCAATAAAATGCAGTTACAGCTCCTCCACACTGAACACACAGAACACGTATACAAATATATTCAAAGATTTGACATGAGAATAAAACACTGAAACAGAGCAAAGTTTAGAACAATATCACAAAAGAAATAAAAAGGAAAACTACATTAGATTTACAGGAAGATACAGTACATATATATACATACACATATACACAGATAATCATGTACTGTGTGCAGTATGAGTGTAATATACAAGTTATACTGCAAAACCTGAGACAGTGGGAATGAGGGCAGTGCAAAGGTGATGGTGGTTTTGTGCAAAAGAAGAACAACAGAATAATTCAATGTAAAATCCATGAATGCAGTAAAATGTCAAGAACAATTCTCGATGTGAAACCTGTCGAACGTGTCGAGCTGAGGTTCATCACAATCATCTGGAGACACTTTGTCACAGTTGGTCCACTTTTACGTCACGACCACTTTGTTAATATCGAGGATCGTTCAGGCGTAAAGAAACTTTCAGTCATGTTGAATTTACTGAATATTCCACAAACTGAAGCTTCCTGTCAGATTCAGTCAGTGTGTGTCAGTGGATGTCAACGGTCGTCCAGGCATCAAGTGTGTGTTCACTTCACTGCAGCTTCATGGCGCCATCTAGTGGACTGATAGAAGTACAGCAGCTCGGCCTCACACTGCTGTCTGACTGCATTCAGCTGACACTGATATGAAAGACGAGATAACAGCCAATCAGAGGAGGAGCAGCTGATATTTGGACAGGAGAAACCATGAAAGGATGATTTCAGCTGATGTGCACATGAATGATTTGTGTTTCCTCTCCAGATCAAAGTGTGTGTGAGCTGACATGAGTTCAGCAGCATGAATCGGTGTGAGGACAGGGAGGAGGGAGTCCGTCCCTCTCAAACCAGTCTGTGTGGGGACGATGACGGCCAGACCGAAGCTCAGAGGTGAGACCAGGATCTCTGACTGTCCAGGACTCGTCTCCATGTCAGAGCACTCGAATCTCTCCACCATCATTATTCACACTCAAAGCTCTGTGTGTGTTGTGTTGAAGGCCAGAGCAGCAGAACCCACCAGACTCTGCTGGACCTGGACCTGGACCTGGACCTGGACCTGAACCCAGCTGCGTGTCCTTCAGGAGTGACAAGTCAAAGGGTCGCCTCTTTAATTTTAAACAGCAACATGTCTCTGACAGACAGTAAGTTGTTCTCAGTATTAAACTCATGATGGACAATTTGACCTGAAATGTCCATATGTCCTCCTCATGTTGTCCACTGCTGATGTTTGTCCTCTTTAAATCCAGTCTGACCAGTTGTCCTTCTAATGTTCATGTTGCATTAGAATGATGATGAAGGTTAGAGCTAGATTAGTGTTAAAGGACATTTGTCCAGTCTGTCCCTAAACAGCACTGACATGTCCACATGTGGACACTGAAAGCTGAGGACAATATGAGGCTTGAGCACAAATCCAGTGGGGACCTTCCAAAGTCTCTTTACCATCAAACTTCCTCTTTGAATGTTGGACTAAAATGCTTCAGCGACCATCGTCTCTAAATAACAGTCAGGATATTTGTGCTGAGTCTCGTGATGCAAACGTTAGAAAACAGACCAACAGAGTCGGTGCTGATGGACTCCACAGTTTAGTTTGTTGTCTGTCAATCACAGTAAAATCTGCTCAGAAAGCAATCCGCTGAGTCCTGCTTTGGTCCAAGATTTGATGGACAAATGAAGCGATGATCCACAGACTGAAATCATTCAGCTTCATGTTTGATTGAACTTTGGTGTGTTGATCCTATTCTTGTTGATAGCTGCTAGTTTCTCCAGCAGCTTCTGAGTCTGAAAAGAAAAAAGAAAAGAAAAAAAAGAAAAAAGAAAAAAGAAAAAAGAAAAAAGAAAAAAAGAAAAAAGTCAATTTCCATCCCTGGTGGTCTTCCTCTGTGTCTGACAGGATCTATGGGAGACCAGCCTCTGCTGGACCTGGACCTGGACCTGGACCTGGACCTGGACCCAGCTGTGTGTCCTTGAAGAGTGAACGGTCGATGGGTGGCCTCATTAATTTTAAAGGAGATCGACCGTCTGCTGCAAAGAGGTAAACTGTTAATAACATTAAAATATGACAGATTCTTGTTTGAACTGTTATCCAAAGAAGTTTTTTCAACCTGTTTGTTTATTTTCAGCATCGTTCTCCTTCTCATTCGTTTGTATCCTCACATGTGGAAGCTGCCCAGTATAACCACTATAACCAGTCAACTCTTGACTCCAGTTGAACATTTCCTCCACACACATCTTCTGACTGATGACTGCATGAGTATAAAACTGTGACTTGATTGAGGCTAACAGATGCTAATGAAGGTTAACCCTGATTCCACCTCATGTTGTGGTTTTCAGTCATGTGACAACACAAACACAAACATGTCAGTGATAACAGCTGGACTGAGATCAGCTGCTGTCAAACACAGAATGAAGCAACACAGAGAGTCTGAGGAAACACACAGTCTGTTTGTGATTGATGCTGCTGATGGATTCACAAAGTCGAGAACGACACTGACGGCGGCATCATGGCGCCTCACATCAGGCTGGAGTTGTGCCTCTGTGAAGACGTCTGATGCAGAGAAGGGTGTTATGGGTAACTAAAGGCTGCAGGAGCTCAAAGAGGAGACAAAGCTCAAATATGTGTTGTGTGTCCAACAAGTGGACAAGAACAAATACATGTTGTCCAAGAATAAAAGAAAGAGCCAGAACAACTTCTATGAGCAACAGCTGCACCTGTTTCCTTCATGTAGTCCAGAGAAGAACATTCCAGCTTTCATTTGAAACACAGCTGGATGTGAAATCACCCTCAGCTTTGCTTTGATCCAGTATTCTCTGCTTCTCTCTTTGCTTTTCTCCTGTTTCACTCACTTTATTGTGACTCACTGCCAATTTGTGCCAGACAAGCTGGTGAACCAACACAGTAAAGTGAAAGCTGCACAGAAATGCAGACTGGAATGTTGATTCACGGTGGGATCAGCAGTACAAGCAACACTTTAATGTCAGTGGAAACCATCTGATTCAATGTTGGAATCAACACTTCAGCTCAAAGGACCTTCAGCTGGTGTTTGTCTCTGTGTGGTTGGACATGATGTGAGGTAATTCTTCATGATTCCTCCACAGAGTCCACCAGGAGAGCTCAGAGGTTCTCAGTCGTCAGTCTGCCCAGCAGCATCAAACCCACCTGGACTCCATATTTATGGTCTGTACATGTACAACAGCTGCTTTCACATCTGTTCTGTTCACAATAATCTCCACGCTGCACTTTTTAGACCAGTGGACCGTCAGTCTGTCCAACATGGATCTGATGTTTGCTTCCATGATTTCAGTTTGTGTCATTCATATCATCTTCTGTTCCAGCTGCTGGAGGAGAACATTGTCTCTTTTGTGAGGAACGAGCTGAAGAAGATCAAGACGGTTCTGAGTCCAGATTACACAGAATGCTTAGAGAGTCAGGGGGAGGATGAGGATGAGGATGCAGAGCAGAGGAGGAGCAGCGGAGAGGCATTTCTGAAGATCATACAGCACTTCCTGAGGAGAATGAAGGAGGAGGAGCTGGCTGAGCGTCTGCAGAGCAGTAAGAGGATTTCTCTAAAGGTTTAACTGCTGGATCAGTGGAACATTCACTGATGTCTCAACAGATGGACCAAAATATGTTCAGACAAGGACATTAAATTCTCATCTGAACTTTATCAATCACTTATTGATTTATTTGTTGTTTCTTCATTCAGAACATCTTGCCTCAGTTTGTCAGCGTCAACTTAAATCTAACCTGAAGGAGAAGTTCCAGTGTGTGTTTGAGGGGATCGCTAAAGCAGGAAAGCGGACCCTCCTGAATCAGATCTACACAGAGCTCTTCATCACAGAGGGAGGGACTGGACAGGTCAATGATGAACATGAGGTCAGACAGATTGAAACAGCATCCAGGAAACCACACGGACCAGAAACCACAATCACACAAGAAGACATCTTTAAACCACCTGGACGAGATGAACCAATCAGAACAGTGATGACAAAGGGAGTGGCTGGCATTGGGAAGACGGTCTTAACACAGAAGTTCACTCTGGACTGGGCTGAAGAAAAAGCCCACCAGGACATACAGTTCATGTTTCCATTCACTTTCAGAGAGCTGAACGTGCTGAGAGAGAAAAAGTTCAGCTTGGTGGAACTTGTTCATCACTTCTTTCCTGAAACCAAAGAAGCAGGAATCTGCAGGTTTGAAGAGTTCAGGGTTTTGTTCATCCTTGACGGTCTGGATGAGTGTCGACTTCCTCTGGACTTCCACAACAATGAGATCCTGACTGACGCTACAAAGTCCACCTCAGTGGATGTGCTGCTGACAAACCTCATCAGGAGGAACCTGCTTCCCTCTGCTCGCCTCTGGATAACCACACGACCTGCAGCAGCCAATCAGATCCCTCCTGAGTGTGTTGACATGGTGACAGAGGTCAGAGGGTTCACTGATGAACAGAAGGAAGAGTACTTCAGGAAGAGGTTCAGAGACAAGGAGCAGGCCAACAGAATCATCTCCCACATCAAGACATCACGAAGCCTCCACATCATGTGCTACATCCCGGTCTTCTGCTGGATCAGTGCTACAGTTCTGGAGGATGTGATGAAGACCAGAGAGGCAGGAGAGTTGCCCAAGACCCTTACTGAGATGTACATCCACTTCCTGGTGGTTCAGTCCAAAGTGAAGAACATCAAGTATGATGGAGGAGCTGAGTCAGATCCTCACTGGACTGATGACAGGAAGATGATTGAGTCTCTGGGAAAACTGGCTTTTGAGCAGCTGCAGAAAGGAAACCTGATCTTCTACGAATCAGACCTGACAGAGTGTGGCATCGATATCAGAGCAGCCTCAGTGTACTCAGGAGTGTTCACACAGATCTTTAAAGAGGAGAGAGGACTGTACCAGGACAAGGTGTTCTGCTTCGTCCATCTGAGTGTTCAGGAGTTTCTGGCTGCTCTGCATGTCCATCTGACCTTCATCAAGTCTCGAGTCAATCTGCTGTCAAAAGAAGACGCAACCTCCTGGTGGTCTAAAGTCTTTAGAGACAGAGAACCTGAACTAACACATCTCCACCAGAGTGCTGTGGACAAGGCCTTACAGAGTCCAAATGGACACCTGGACTTGTTCCTCCGATTCCTCCTGGGTCTGTCACTGCAGACCAATCAGACTCTCCTACGAGGCCTGCTGACACAGACAGGAAGTGGCTCAAAGTCCAATCAGGTAACAGTTGAGTACATCAAAAAGAAGATTGAGGAGACACCTTCTGCAGAGCGAAGCATCAATCTGTTCCACTGTCTGAATGAACTGAATGATCGTTCTCTGGTGGATCAGATCCAACAGTCCTTGAGTTCAGGAAGTCTCTCCACAGATAAACTGTCTCCTGCTCAGTGGTCAGCTCTGGTCTTCATCTTACTGTCATCAGAAAAAGATCTGGATGTGTTTGACCTGAAGAAATTCTCTGCTTCAGAGGAGGCTCTTCTGAAGCTGCTGCCAGTGGTCAAAGCCTCCAAGAAAGCTCTGTAAGTACAGAGACAGTGAAGTTTATTCATCAATAAATACTCTAATATCGAACTTACTGTTTGCTTCCTTCCTGTGTCTCTTCAGACTGAGTGACTGTAACCTCTCAAAGAGAAGCTGTGAAGTTCTGTTCTCAGTCGTCAGATCCCAGTCCTCCAGTCTGAGAGAGCTGGATCTCAGTAACAACTACCTGCGGTATTCAGGAGTGAAGCTGCTGTCTGCTGGACTTGAGAGTCCACACTGTGCACTGGAAACTCTCAGGTCAGATCAAGTTACTGTTTGTGTCGATAGATTTAAGTTAGTTCTTTACATTTAGAGATTCATTTAGTTTAAACAGTCTCTCTCATGTCAGGATTTGAATCTTTCAGTGTATTTTGTTTATTTTCAGATCTCTGACTGAGATTGATGATTTTGAGTTTGTGAAATGATGATCATAAATAATTTCCCAGCCTGCAGTTGCAGATCATCTTTTCTGTGCATGTCAGAAAAATATGTGTATGTGTTTGAATGTGTGAATTAACCCCCCCCCCCCAAATTCAAGTTTGCGGATGTGTCATGAAGTTTTGTAGCTGTAGAAATATTTTGTGTATCTGCAATTAAAATCTGTGCAGCAATATTTTCCACAGTGAGGTTTCACAAAGTGCAGCATGGGTCATTAAACCTGATGAATTGACTATTGATCAGAGTGCTGAGTCATGGGAAACATGAATTCTGAAGGACTTTGAGTCAGCAGTTTGAGTCAAGCACAGAGGCTGTCTCATGTGAAGCTCAGTGGGATGACGGACAAAACAAATTGGACCAAGCCAGGCTTCCTCTGTGTGAGCTGCCTCAACTAAACATGAACTCCAGGCAGAGATAACGGCATCACGACGGTGGTTATCAGCTTCCTTTGTTAACTCAGGTTTCCTTCATCAGGCTCTGTGCACGTTCCCATAAAAAGAGACGTTTGCTCCATCATTTGACTCTTTGTCACCACATAAAGGACCAATCATGTCCCCCCTCCTTCAGTCCAGAGGAACAGGTTGTTATAATGGAGAGCTTTGGAGAATGTAAAAAATAAAAGAGGAAATTGTTTCAGCACTCAGTCACTCTCAGAGCCTCCTGTTTATTTCTAACTGCACATTCGAGAGTCTGAAAAACTTTAAACTTCATCCAGCAGGTTTAAACATGAGACTCAGGAACTGGATTCAGGTCTGACACTGTCCCCTCATGAAGGACACATGACTGTGTTCTTACAGATGTGAAGACAATGAATGAACATCTACAACATGTTTATGATGGAACAGCAAAGATTTGAACACACGCTGAGAAGAGACTCAACATTTGAAAATAAATGTTCTTTTTCTTCTTCTTCTTCAGACTGAGTGGCTGTAACCTCTCAGAGAGAAGCTGTGAAGTTCTGTTCTCAGTCGTCAGACCCCATTCCTCAAGTCTGAGAGAGCTGGATCTCAGTAACAACTGCCTGCGGTATTCAGGAGTGAAGCTGCTGTCTGCTGGACTGGAGAGTCCACACTGTGCACTGGAAACTCTCAGGTCAGATCAAGTTACTGTTTGTGTTGACAGATTTAAGTTAGTTCTTTACATTTAGAGATTCATTTAGTTCAAACAGTCTCTCTCATGTCAGGATTTGAATCTTTCAGTCTGTTTTGTTTATTTTCAGATCTCTGACTGAGATTGATGATTTTGAGTTTGTGAAAAGATGATCATAAATAATTTCCCAGCCTGCAGTTGCAGATCATCTTTTCTGTGCATGTCAGAAAAATATGTGTATGTGTTTGAATGTGTGAATTAACCCCCCCCCCCCCCCCCCCCCCAAATTCAAGTTTGCGGATGTGTCATGAAGTTTTGTAGCTGTAGAAATATTTTGTGAATCTGCAATTAAAATCTGTGCAGTAATATTTTCCACAGTGAGGTTTCACAAAGTGCAGCATGGGTCATTAAACCTGATGAATTGACTATTGATCAGAGTGCTGAGTCATGGGACACATGAATTCTGAAGGACTGTGAGTCAGCAGTTTGAGTCAAGCACAGAGGCTGTCTCATGTGAAGCTCAGTGGGATGAAGGACAAAACAAACTGGACCAAGCCAGGCTTCCTCTGTGTGAGCTGCCTCAACTAAACATGAACTCCAGGCAGAGATAACGGCATCACGACGGTGGTTATCAGCTTCCTTTGTTAACTCAGGTTTCCTTCATCAGGCTCTGTGCACGTTCCCATAAAAAGAGACGTTTGCTCCATCATTTGACTCTTTGTCACCACAAAAAGGACCAATCATGTCCCCCCTCCTTCAGTCCAGAGGAACAGGTTGTTATAATGGAGAGCTTTGGAGAATGTAAAAAATAAAAGAGGAAAATTGTTTCAGCACTCAGTCACTCTCAGAGCCTCCAGTTTATTTCTATCTGCACATTCGAGAGTCTGAAAAACTTTAAACTTCATCCAGCAGGTTTAAACATGAGACCCAGGAACTGGATTCAGGTCTGACACTGTCCCCTCATGAAGGACACATGACTGTGTTCTTACAGACGTGAAGACAATGAATGAACATCTACAATATGTTTATGATGGAACAGCAAAGATTTGAACACACGCTGAGAAGAGACTCAACATTTGAAAATAAATGTTCTTTTTCTTCTTCTTCTTCAGACTGAGTGGCTGTAACCTCTCAGAGAGAAGCTGTGAAGTTCTGTCCTCAGTCCTCAGATCCCAGTCCTCCAGTCTGAGAGAGCTGGATCTCAGTAACAACTACCTGCGGTATTCAGGAGTGAAGCTGCTGTCTGCTGGACTGGAGAGTCCACACTGTGCACTGGAAACTCTCAGGTCAGATCAAGTTCCTGTTTGTAATGACAAGCATAGAGACTGTATCACGTGTAGCTCTGGAGGATAAACTACGATGTAAGTTTGACAAAACAGCTTTCTTTGTTCACTGAGGTTTCCTTCATCAGCCTCTGTGCACATTCCAAAAGAAGAGATGTTTCGTTCATCAAAACTGTTCCTGCAAATAAGACAAGAGAGACATGCTGACAGAAAACTACGAGCCGATAAATCCCAATAAACTCATCAGTTGTTCTATTAGCTGCAGTACCAGCAGTGTCAAATGAAACTGACAGTAAATCAGGACCAAACATAAAACCAGAATCCAAAGTGGTCTATAGATTCTGTACCTTCATCGTTCTTTTAGTGTGTTGAAGATCTGCTGTGTCAGATTTAATGTGTTAATATGACCTGAAGTAAACAGAGACAAAATGATTGATTACCAGCTAAAAGCAAGAAGGTTCCTGTGGCTGAAAACAACATGAAGCATCAGGTTTGTTCTGCTGTGGTCACACGGCTTTGAACGTCTGGCTCAGCAGGTCTGCAGACAGAACGTATTCCCTTAGCTGAGAGTCTGGATCCTCATAGACAAAACCATCAGGAGAAGAATTAAAGTTCAGTCTGAAACTGTGAACAGAACCTCGTCTGGAGCAGGTCAGGTGTGGGCAGGGTTTGTTTTGACCAGAGAGAGAGGACTCATCAGGGAAGATGGCGACTGCAGGGTCCATCCAATGGCTGGACAGACTGCTGTTGGCAGGTGCTGGTCCAGTCTCAGAGCTGGGTCTGGGTCCAGCTCGCCAGAGAATGAAGCAAAGTGGTGCTTGATGTGTGTGGCCATCAGGAGGGATTGTGACAGCCTCAACCACAGACACAACCAGAGCTCCACAGAACACAGCCTCTATGGCTGACTCAAACTGTTCCTCTGAATATATTACACAACTCTGAGCTTTCAGTCAGTGGAACAGCAGCACAGCTGTGTTCTTACAGACATGAGGACAATGAATGGACGCCTGCGTGGACTGAGAGACACTCAGTGAATTATTTCCTCCCAGCTCAGTGAACTTGTAGCTTGAAACTTCAGTGTCACTCACAAAGATAGGAAATTTGTGTTTCAGTCTCTCAGACTCTGAAACTTCACTGCTGAAAATATCTGAAGTATATTCAGATTATCTGTTTACACAAAACCTTTTCAAACTTGGAAAAATATTTCTACAGCTAAACTTTCATTTGTGAGATTTTTTAAATCAAACTCACACATTCAGATTCGTGCATACTATTTTTTCACATGCACACAAAAGACGATGTTCAACTGAAGGCTGTGAAATTATTTCTGAACATCATTTCACAAAAACTCAAAATATCAATGAGCTTCATTTTCTCCCAGATTCATTTTTTATATCATGTGATGTTGGTTTCTGGATGTCTGCTTATTTGAGATTCACTGATGATTTATTGTCACATCTACAACATGTTTATGATGGAACAGCAAAGATTTGAACACACACTGAGAAGAGACTCAACATTTGAAAATAAATGTTCTTTTTTTTCTTCTTCTTCAGACTGAGTGGCTGTAACCTCTCAGAGAGAAGCTGTGGAGTTCTGTCTTCAGTCCTCAGATCCCAGTCCTCCAGTCTGAGAGAGCTGGACCTGAGTAACAACAACCTGAAAGATTCAGGAGTGAAGCTGCTGTCTGCTGGACTGGAGGATCCACATCGGAAACTGGAAACTCTCAGGTCAGATCAAGTTACTGTTTGTGTTGCCAGATTTAAGTTAGTTCTGTACATTTAGAGGATCATTTCATTTAAACAGTCTCTCTCATGTCTGGATTTGAATCTTTCAGTGTAGTTTGTTTATTTTCAGATCTCTGACTGAGATTGATGATTTTGAGTTTGTGAAATGATGATCATAAATAATTTCCCAGCCTGCAGTTGCAGATCATCTTTTCTGTGCATGTCAGAAAAATATGTGTATGTGTTTGAATGTGTGAATTAACCCCCCCCCCCCAAATTCAAGTTTGCGGATGTGTCATGAAGTTTTGTAGCTGTAGAAATATTTTGTGTATCTGCAATTAAAATCTGTGCAGCAATATTTTCCACAGTGAGGTTTCACAAAGTGCAGCATGGGTCATTAAACCTGATGAATTGACTATTGATCAGAGTGCTGAGTCATGGGAAACATGAATTCTGAAGGACTTTGAGTCAGCAGTTTGAGTCAAGCACAGAGGCTGTCTCATGTGAAGCTCAGTGGGATGACGGACAAAACAAATTGGACCAAGCCAGGCTTCCTCTGTGTGAGCTGCCTCAACTAAACATGAACTCCAGGCAGAGATAACGGCATCACGACGGTGGTTATCAGCTTCCTTTGTTAACTCAGGTTTCCTTCATCAGGCTCTGTGCACGTTCCCATAAAAAGAGACGTTTGCTCCATCATTTGACTCTTTGTCACCACATAAAGGACCAATCATGTCCCCCCTCCTTCAGTCCAGAGGAACAGGTTGTTATAATGGAGAGCTTTGGAGAATGTAAAAAATAAAAGAGGAAATTGTTTCAGCACTCAGTCACTCTCAGAGCCTCCTGTTTATTTCTAACTGCACATTCGAGAGTCTGAAAAACTTTAAACTTCATCCAGCAGGTTTAAACATGAGACTCAGGAACTGGATTCAGGTCTGACACTGTCCCCTCATGAAGGACACATGACTGTGTTCTTACAGATGTGAAGACAATGAATGAACATCTACAACATGTTTATGATGGAACAGCAAAGATTTGAACACACGCTGAGAAGAGACTCAACATTTGAAAATAAATGTTCTTTTTCTTCTTCTTCTTCAGACTGAGTGGCTGTAACCTCTCAGAGAGAAGCTGTGAAGTTCTGTTCTCAGTCGTCAGACCCCATTCCTCAAGTCTGAGAGAGCTGGATCTCAGTAACAACTGCCTGCGGTATTCAGGAGTGAAGCTGCTGTCTGCTGGACTGGAGAGTCCACACTGTGCACTGGAAACTCTCAGGTCAGATCAAGTTACTGTTTGTGTTGACAGATTTAAGTTAGTTCTTTACATTTAGAGATTCATTTAGTTCAAACAGTCTCTCTCATGTCAGGATTTGAATCTTTCAGTCTGTTTTGTTTATTTTCAGATCTCTGACTGAGATTGATGATTTTGAGTTTGTGAAAAGATGATCATAAATAATTTCCCAGCCTGCAGTTGCAGATCATCTTTTCTGTGCATGTCAGAAAAATATGTGTATGTGTTTGAATGTGTGAATTAACCCCCCCCCCCCCCCCCCCCCCAAATTCAAGTTTGCGGATGTGTCATGAAGTTTTGTAGCTGTAGAAATATTTTGTGAATCTGCAATTAAAATCTGTGCAGTAATATTTTCCACAGTGAGGTTTCACAAAGTGCAGCATGGGTCATTAAACCTGATGAATTGACTATTGATCAGAGTGCTGAGTCATGGGACACATGAATTCTGAAGGACTGTGAGTCAGCAGTTTGAGTCAAGCACAGAGGCTGTCTCATGTGAAGCTCAGTGGGATGAAGGACAAAACAAACTGGACCAAGCCAGGCTTCCTCTGTGTGAGCTGCCTCAACTAAACATGAACTCCAGGCAGAGATAACGGCATCACGACGGTGGTTATCAGCTTCCTTTGTTAACTCAGGTTTCCTTCATCAGGCTCTGTGCACGTTCCCATAAAAAGAGACGTTTGCTCCATCATTTGACTCTTTGTCACCACAAAAAGGACCAATCATGTCCCCCCTCCTTCAGTCCAGAGGAACAGGTTGTTATAATGGAGAGCTTTGGAGAATGTAAAAAATAAAAGAGGAAAATTGTTTCAGCACTCAGTCACTCTCAGAGCCTCCAGTTTATTTCTATCTGCACATTCGAGAGTCTGAAAAACTTTAAACTTCATCCAGCAGGTTTAAACATGAGACCCAGGAACTGGATTCAGGTCTGACACTGTCCCCTCATGAAGGACACATGACTGTGTTCTTACAGACGTGAAGACAATGAATGAACATCTACAATATGTTTATGATGGAACAGCAAAGATTTGAACACACGCTGAGAAGAGACTCAACATTTGAAAATAAATGTTCTTTTTCTTCTTCTTCTTCAGACTGAGTGGCTGTAACCTCTCAGAGAGAAGCTGTGAAGTTCTGTCCTCAGTCCTCAGATCCCAGTCCTCCAGTCTGAGAGAGCTGGATCTCAGTAACAACTACCTGCGGTATTCAGGAGTGAAGCTGCTGTCTGCTGGACTGGAGAGTCCACACTGTGCACTGGAAACTCTCAGGTCAGATCAAGTTCCTGTTTGTAATGACAAGCATAGAGACTGTATCACGTGTAGCTCTGGAGGATAAACTACGATGTAAGTTTGACAAAACAGCTTTCTTTGTTCACTGAGGTTTCCTTCATCAGCCTCTGTGCACATTCCAAAAGAAGAGATGTTTCGTTCATCAAAACTGTTCCTGCAAATAAGACAAGAGAGACATGCTGACAGAAAACTACGAGCCGATAAATCCCAATAAACTCATCAGTTGTTCTATTAGCTGCAGTACCAGCAGTGTCAAATGAAACTGACAGTAAATCAGGACCAAACATAAAACCAGAATCCAAAGTGGTCTATAGATTCTGTACCTTCATCGTTCTTTTAGTGTGTTGAAGATCTGCTGTGTCAGATTTAATGTGTTAATATGACCTGAAGTAAACAGAGACAAAATGATTGATTACCAGCTAAAAGCAAGAAGGTTCCTGTGGCTGAAAACAACATGAAGCATCAGGTTTGTTCTGCTGTGGTCACACGGCTTTGAACGTCTGGCTCAGCAGGTCTGCAGACAGAACGTATTCCCTTAGCTGAGAGTCTGGATCCTCATAGACAAAACCATCAGGAGAAGAATTAAAGTTCAGTCTGAAACTGTGAACAGAACCTCGTCTGGAGCAGGTCAGGTGTGGGCAGGGTTTGTTTTGACCAGAGAGAGAGGACTCATCAGGGAAGATGGCGACTGCAGGGTCCATCCAATGGCTGGACAGACTGCTGTTGGCAGGTGCTGGTCCAGTCTCAGAGCTGGGTCTGGGTCCAGCTCGCCAGAGAATGAAGCAAAGTGGTGCTTGATGTGTGTGGCCATCAGGAGGGATTGTGACAGCCTCAACCACAGACACAACCAGAGCTCCACAGAACACAGCCTCTATGGCTGACTCAAACTGTTCCTCTGAATATATTACACAACTCTGAGCTTTCAGTCAGTGGAACAGCAGCACAGCTGTGTTCTTACAGACATGAGGACAATGAATGGACGCCTGCGTGGACTGAGAGACACTCAGTGAATTATTTCCTCCCAGCTCAGTGAACTTGTAGCTTGAAACTTCAGTGTCACTCACAAAGATAGGAAATTTGTGTTTCAGTCTCTCAGACTCTGAAACTTCACTGCTGAAAATATCTGAAGTATATTCAGATTATCTGTTTACACAAAACCTTTTCAAACTTGGAAAAATATTTCTACAGCTAAACTTTCATTTGTGAGATTTTTTAAATCAAACTCACACATTCAGATTCGTGCATACTATTTTTTCACATGCACACAAAAGACGATGTTCAACTGAAGGCTGTGAAATTATTTCTGAACATCATTTCACAAAAACTCAAAATATCAATGAGCTTCATTTTCTCCCAGATTCATTTTTTATATCATGTGATGTTGGTTTCTGGATGTCTGCTTATTTGAGATTCACTGATGATTTATTGTCACATCTACAACATGTTTATGATGGAACAGCAAAGATTTGAACACACACTGAGAAGAGACTCAACATTTGAAAATAAATGTTCTTTTTTTTCTTCTTCTTCAGACTGAGTGGCTGTAACCTCTCAGAGAGAAGCTGTGGAGTTCTGTCTTCAGTCCTCAGATCCCAGTCCTCCAGTCTGAGAGAGCTGGACCTGAGTAACAACAACCTGAAAGATTCAGGAGTGAAGCTGCTGTCTGCTGGACTGGAGGATCCACATCGGAAACTGGAAACTCTCAGGTCAGATCAAGTTACTGTTTGTGTTGCCAGATTTAAGTTAGTTCTGTACATTTAGAGGATCATTTCATTTAAACAGTCTCTCTCATGTCTGGATTTGAATCTTTCAGTGTAGTTTGTTTATTTTCAGATCTCTGACTGAGATTGATGATTTTGAGTTTGTGAAATGATGATCATAAATAATTTCCCAGCCTGCAGTTGCAGATCATCTTTTCTGTGCATGTCAGAAAAATATGTGTATGTGTTTGAATGTGTGAATTAACCCCCCCCCCCCAAATTCAAGTTTGCGGATGTGTCATGAAGTTTTGTAGCTGTAGAAATATTTTGTGTATCTGCAATTAAAATCTGTGCAGCAATATTTTCCACAGTGAGGTTTCACAAAGTGCAGCATGGGTCATTAAACCTGATGAATTGACTATTGATCAGAGTGCTGAGTCATGGGAAACATGAATTCTGAAGGACTTTGAGTCAGCAGTTTGAGTCAAGCACAGAGGCTGTCTCATGTGAAGCTCAGTGGGATGACGGACAAAACAAATTGGACCAAGCCAGGCTTCCTCTGTGTGAGCTGCCTCAACTAAACATGAACTCCAGGCAGAGATAACGGCATCACGACGGTGGTTATCAGCTTCCTTTGTTAACTCAGGTTTCCTTCATCAGGCTCTGTGCACGTTCCCATAAAAAGAGACGTTTGCTCCATCATTTGACTCTTTGTCACCACATAAAGGACCAATCATGTCCCCCCTCCTTCAGTCCAGAGGAACAGGTTGTTATAATGGAGAGCTTTGGAGAATGTAAAAAATAAAAGAGGAAAATCAAGACTGTTGCTGCACATAAGACGAGAGAGGAATGCTGGCAGAAAACTGCTGATCCTTTAAATCATTCACTTCATATATTAGTTTCAGCATTCAGTCACTCTCAGAGCTTCCTGTTTATTTCTAACTGCACATTCAAGAGTCTGAAACTTTAAACTTCATCCAGCAGGTTTACAACCTCTGGCAAAAATTATGGAATCAGCAGTCTCAGAGGATGTTCATTCAGTTGTTTAATTTTGTAGAAAAAAAGCAGATCACAGACATGACACAAAACTAAAGTCATTTCAAATGGCAACTTTCTGGCTTTAAGAACCACTAAAAAATATCAAGAAAAAAAATTGTGGTAATCAGTAACACTTACTTTTTTAGACCATGCAGAGGGAAAAAATTATAGAATCACTCAATTCTGAGGAAAAAATTATGGAATCATGAAAAACAAACAAACAAAAGAACACTTCAACACACCACTAGTACTTTGTTGCACCACCTCTGGCTTTTATAACCACTTGCAGTCTCTGAGGCACAGACTTAATGAGTGACAAACAGTACTCTTCATCAATCTGGCCCCAACTTTCTCTGATTGCTGTTGCCAGATCAGCTTTGCAGGTTGGAGCCTTGTCATGGACCATTTTCTTCAACTTCCACCACAGATTTTTAATTGGATTGAGATCCGAACTATTTGCGGGCCATGACATTGACCTTCTGTGTCTTTCTTCAAGGAATGTTTTCACAGTTTTTGTACTATGGCAAGATGCATTATCATCTTGAAAAATTAGTTTTCTGTCTTGACGCTTTGATGTCTTCCTTGGTCAACCAGTATGCTTGCCTTTAACAACCTTTCCATGTTGTTTGTACTTGGTCCAGATTTTAGACACAGCTGACTGTGAACAACCAACATCTTTTGCAGCATTGCGTGATGATTTACCCTCTTTAAGAAGTTTGGTAATCCTCTCCTTTGTTTCAATTGACATCTCTCGTGTTGTAGCCATGATTCATGTCAGTCCACTTGGTGCATCAGCTCTCCAAGGTGTGATCACTCCTTTTTAACTGCAGACTAACGAGCAGATCTAATCTGATGCAGGTGTTAGTTTTGGGAAAGGAAATGTACAGGGTGATTCCATACTTTTTTCCTCAGAATTGAGTGATTCCACGTGACTTTTGTTTTGTGTCATGACTGTGATCTGCTTTTTTTCTACAAAATTAAACAACTGAATGAACATCCTCCGAGACTGGTGATTCCATAATTTTTGCCAGGGGTTGTAAACATGAGTCTCACGAACTGGATTCAGGTCTGACACTGTCCCCTCATGAAGGACACATGACTGTGTTCTTACAGACGTGAAGACAACAGATGAACATCAACAACATGTTTATGATGGAACAGCAAAGATTTGAACACACGCTGAGAAGAGACTCAACATTTGAAAATAAATGTTCTTTTCTTCTTCTTCTTCAGACTGAGTGGCTGTAACCTCTCAGAGAGAAGCTGTGAAGTTCTGTCCTCAGTCCTCAGATCCCAGTCCTCCAGTCTGAGAGAGCTGGACCTGAGTCACAACAACCTGCAGGATTCAGGAGTGAAGCTGCTATCTGCTGGACTGGAGAGTCCACACTGTGCACTGGAAACTCTCAGGTCAGATCAAGTTACTGTTTGTATTGACAAGCATAGAGGCTGTATCACGTGTAGCTCTGGAGGATGAACTCTGAAATCAGTTTGACTTTTTTGTGTGTTCTTTGTGTGAGCTGCATCTACAAAATAGCTTTCTTTGTTCACTGAGGTTTCCTTCATCAGCCTCTGTGCAGATTCCAAAAGAAGAGATGTTTGGTTCATCAACACTGTCCCTGCAAAGAAGACAAGAGAGACATGCTGACAGAAAGCTGTGAGCCGATGATGAATGCTTGTCAGTTGTTCTATTAGCTGCAGTACCAGCAGTGTCAAATGAAACTGACAGTAAATCAGGACCAAACATAAAACCAGAATCCAAAGTGGTCTCTAGATTCTGTACCTTCATCATTCTTTTAGTGTGTTGAAGATCTGCTGTGTCAGATTTAAAGTGTTAATATGACCTGAAGCAAACAGAGACAAAATGATTGATTACCAGCTAAATGCAAGAAGGTTCCTGTGGCTGAAAACAACATGAAGCATCAGGTTTGTTCTGCTGTGGTCACATGGCTTTGAACGTCTGGCTCAGCAGGTCTGCAGACAGGACGTATTCCCTCAGCTGAGAGTCTGGATCCTCATAGAGAAAACCATCAGGAGAAGAATTAAAGTTCAGTCTGAAACTGTGAACAGAACCTCGTCTGGAGCAGGTCAGGTGTGGGCAGGGTTTGTTTTGACCAGAGAGAGAGGACTCATCAGGGAAGATGGCGACTGCAGGGTCCATCCAATGGCTGGACAGACTGCTGTTGGCAGGTGCTGGTCCAGTCTCAGAGCTGGATCTGGGTCCAGCTTGCCAGAGAATGAAGCAAAGTGGTGCTTGATGTGTGTGGCCATCAGGAGGGATTGTGACAGCCTCAACCACAGACACAACCAGAGCTCCACAGAACACAGCCTCTATGGCTGACTCAAACTGTTCCTCTGAATATATCACACAACTCTGAGCTTTCAGTCAGTGGAACAGCAGCACAGCTGTGTTCTTACAGACATGAGGACAATGAATGGACGCCTGCATGGACTGAGAGACGCTCAGTGAATTATTTCCTACCAGCTCAGTGAACTTGTGGCTTCAAACTTCAGTGTCACTCACAAAGATAGGAAATTTGTGTTTCAGTCTCTCAGACTCTGAAACTTCACTGCTGAAAATATCTGAAGTATATTCAGATTATCTGTTTGCACAAAACCTTTTCAAACATGGAAAAATATTTCTACACCTAAACTTTCATTTGTGAGATTTTTTCATTCAAACTCACACATTCAGATTCGTGCATACTATTTTTTCACATGCACACAAAAGACGATGTTCAACTGAAGGCTGTGAAATTATTTCTGAACATCATTTCACAAAAACTCAAAATATCAATGAGCCTCATTTTCTCCCAGATTCATTTTTTATATCATGTGACGTTGGTTTCTGGATGTTTGTTTATTCCTGATTCAGTGATGATTTATTGTCACATCTATAACATGTTTATGATGGAACAGCAAAGAATAGAACACACGCTGAGAAGAGACTCAACATTTTAAAATAATTGTTCTTTTTCTTCTTCTTCTTCAGACTGTGTGGCTGCAACCTCTCAGAGAGAAGCTGTGAAGTTCTGTCCTCAGTCCTCAGATCCCAGTCCTCCAGTCTGAGAGAGCTGGACCTCAGTAACAACAACCTGCAGGATTCAGGAGTGAAGATGCTGTCTGCTGGACTTGAGAGTCCACACTGTGCACTGGAAACTCTCAGGTCAGATCAAGTTACTGTTTGTTGTTAAAGCGTTGACGTCTTTCTTTAACCCCAGAAGTCCACATGTTTGACACACACATACATTGATGGGCACCTTTTTTCTGTCAATATTCCTTTTATTATTGAAGTCTGGCTGAGATGGAAATTCTCGTTTCTGTTTTGTTGTCATGTGACTTTGATTAGTGGACGTCGCTTTATTCCTGATTCAGTCATGATTAATTACCACAAAGGTGTCGCTGAGGACCTCAGGAAGTGAAGTGTCAAGTGTGAAGTCGTTGATCTCAAACACAGAAACTGCTGAGAATTATTATGTGTTGTAAATTCTCCCACGTGATGCTGCTCAGCCTATCAGATCTCTGCATTTTGAGAGCCATGATTTGACGGACACAGCAGGACCCTCAGATGATCTTCCATGTGTGTTGTTCTGTGTGTTTGCAGGCTGTCAGGCTGTCTGATCACAGAGGAAGGCTGTGCTTCTCTGGCCTCAGCTCTGAGATCCAAACCCTCCCATCTGAGAGAGCTGGACCTGAGCTACAATCATCCAGGAGACTCAGGAGTGAAGCTGCTGTCTGCTGGATTGGAAGATCCTCACTGCAGACTGGACACTCTCAGGTATGAAGAGACTGCTGCAGCCACAGTCAGTCAGTGTGAAAGAGGAGGAAGAGCTGGAAACATGTTGTCTGTCTTTTTGGTTGATGGTGGATGTGAGTGAGACATGAACAATCACACATGTAGGAAACCTTTGTCCTTTGATCACAACATAAACACTGGTTGAACATGAAAAGGACATATTTGTGTTGGAGGTCTCAAGGAGAACATCTCCAGGAACAAACATGATAATGACCTGTTGGTCATAATTGATGCAGTTTGGACAGATCTCTGCATGGTAAAAGAACTGTCTGTCAGTTTGACAAATGTCCTTTTTGTCTTCCAAAGACATAAAAACAAGCTTCCAATAAGTCCAAAGCAGTTCTATTTAGTTCAAACTGCTGGAACCTGACAACCAAAGGACAGAGCAGGACTTTTGAGATGCTTCATTCAAGTGTTTTTCTCAAAATGTTGGACTGTTCCTTCATCAGTAGAGAACAATTGGACTGAACATGGTCTTCACAGCAAACATGGCTTGTAAATATTTCCATGTGCAGACATCAAGTGGCTCTACTTGTTCTGGTGAACTTCAGGAAGTTTGACATGAAAAGATTTCCACACAACAGAGTCATGATGACTTGTCTCAGATATTGAATTTATTGACAGTATTCACACTTCTAATGAACACATGAAGCATGGTCACATATGGGACATGACGAGGAGAACCGTGTCCAATAATCAATGATTAAAGCTCTGTTGGTTTGTTCAGTGAAGACAAAGTCAGACTGATTATTAATCATCACAGGTGGGAGAGCGAGAGAGCGATCAATGAGTGAAGCAGCTTAGAATAGAAGTCAGCAACAGATTGAAATGAGGAAATGAGCTGATGAAGGCAGATTTAATGATGAGAGAGAATCAGTGTCGCTGTCAGTGTCTGAGCAGAGCTGAAGAGGTTTAGGGGCAGCAGGGAGAAGCAGGCCGGATCAACATATTGTGTTTGTGTGTATGAGAGTGATGTAACGTCCATGTTTGCATGCTGAAAGAGGAGGTGCTGCTCTGACCCCCCTCCTCCTTTCAGGGTGGAGCCTGCTGGAGTCCGATGGTTGAGACCAGGTCTGAGGAAGTGTAAGTGTGTCTTTAATTTGACTGATGAAAACAAAGCAGAGCACATTCAGCCATCTTCAAACTGTGACATCACTCATTCACATCTCTGATGTCATCATCAAACTGTCCATCAATCAACAGATGATGGATCAATAACTGCAGCTGTTTTCTTCTTCTTCTCTCCATCAGATTCCTGTGAACTCAAACTGGACACAAACACAGTGAACAGAAACATCAAACTGTCTGACAACAACAGGACAATGACGTATGTGAAGGAGGATCAGTCATATCCTGATCATCCAGACAGGTTTGACTGGTGGCCTCAGCTGCTGTGTGGAACTGGTCTGACTGGTCGCTGTTACTGGGAGGTCGAGTGGACAGGAGAGGTTTATGTATCAGTGAGTTACAGAAGAATCAGAAGGAAAGGAGACAGTGATGAGTGTGTGTTTGGATGGAATGATCAGTCCTGGAGTCTGTGCTGCTCTCATGACCGTTACTCTGTCTGTCACAGAACAATGTCCATCTCCTCCTCCTCCTCCTCCTCCTCCTCTGTCTCTCGCAGAGTAGGAGTGTATGTGGACTGTCCTGCTGGCACTCTGTCCTTCTACAGTGTCTCCTCTGACTCACTGATCCACCTCCACACCTTCAACACCACATTCACTGAACCTCTTTATCCTGGCTTTGGGTTCTGGTCCTGGTCTGGTTCCTCAGTGTCTCTGTGTCCTCTGTAGGAGGGAGAGTCTCCTCCTGTTAGAGAAACACTGCTGAACAGATCAGTTGAGTCTGTGCAGGATCTCAGTCACATCAGTCTTTCAGGTTATAGGAATAAATTGATCAATGAACTTTGTTGAAAATGATTGAAAAGATTCCTCATTTACTTTGTGAACTTCTTCCACTTCCAGTCCTTTAAAGATGGAAGCTGTGATCATTAAACTGTGGAAACACTGTGGACTTGAACCTTCAGCTGTGTGCTGATTTCAGTTCTGGATCTTGTTCCAATCAAAGCTGAATGTTGCTGTGAGTGTTTGTTGTGTCTCTCAGATCAGGACTAGAGGTCCACTGATACGTCTTTTTCAGGGCTGATACAGATTATTAGAAATCAAGGAGACCGATAACCGTTAAAATATCAGATATCACCTTGATTGTTTCACTTCATGTTGTGTTTTCATGGTTCATTTTACTCAACAAATCCGAGCTGAACCAAGAATCAAGTGAGCACAAACTAATTCCTGATGGCTGATAACACTTGAACTGTTTGTTGACATATTGCAATAAATGATTTGTTCATCCTCATGTCTGGTGATTACAGTTATCCATATATCATTAAGGAATGTTTCACATGCAGTATTTTATGTCTGCCCTTTTCCTGCAGTAGCTTTTTCAATGTTTAAACCTTTTGTTTCCCAAATAAATGAGTTTAAGAAAAGACAGTGCCTTTGTGTTTTTCACTTTTTTTTGTAACCCTTGTTATGTCAGTCTTATGTTAACAAGACTTCAAGATGTTGTCCTTTGTAGCAAAAATGTTTATTTAAAACATGACAGTAAACAACAACTCAACAACAAATAAGTGAACAATAAAGAGCAATGGCTGTCAAAGCGGATAAGTGGTCTGGTGTAATAGTCAGTACGCTTACAGGACCCAAATTATTATTTTCTCCCTGTCTTCTGCTTTCATGGCTCCAATGTTTCACAGGTTCTCAAGCGTTTCTCCATTCAGGCCTGTAACAGTCTCCAAACCGCTCACTTGGAGGAGGAGCGCGGCGATGAGGAGGACACACACGCAGCTGGCGGACAACAAGTGCATCCTTGCGACTCTTTCAGATCCTCAGTCGGCTCAGTTTGTTTCGGGGTTTTTTTAGAACCACTTGTTTGACTTTTTCTTTCTTCTTCTTTTCTCTTTTGGAGGTGGACGAAATGGAAATGGTCCAAGCAAGCCTGTGTTTCTGGAGCACTTGAGTTCAGACTTTGCTCTTCTCCCAACGTGGCATGTGCTCCCCTACACGCACTAAAGGCGACCAGCAGGTTCTGGGAGCGGTTCACATCATCAGTCTGATATTGATAGCTGAGGTATCACATAAGGCTTGTTTCTGTGACTTTTCTGGTCTTTTAATGCTCTTTTAACAAGGAAATAACGTCCTGTGAATCACACTGAGCAACAACACCCAACTGTGACCCCAACTGAACTTTTTCACTATGAAACTCATTGTCTTCAACCAATGCTGACTCAAGTGACATCACCTGAGGACATTTATCAGACTTAACACAGCTCCTTCTGGAGACACTAAAGTTTTTATCCAATTTCGCAAATATGCAGTAAACTCTCCAACACCTGGAAATTATTGGAGTTTTCAGACTCCCCAGTCTCCCCAGCTTTCAACTGATTGATCTCATCCTGTTGTAGAACCTATTTTACTATGTATAGATATGAAACGTTTTACTGTAAAAACAAATTTTGATAATTTTACTAAAAGCTGTGAATAATTTCTTTAATTTGTTCTTATTAATTTCTTTATTGTTGATTTTCTAGCATGTGTGTATAAAAAAGTGAAAAACAAAATCCCTCAAGTGGATAAGTGAAGTTCCTTGCTGCGAGCAGGAGAGAGCACGCTGAGCAGTGCAAACTAGTGCAGCACTAGTTAATCTGCACTATTTTTTTTTTTTTCCCACCCTCCATTGGACTGTATCGCCAAGCGACCTGGATTACGTAGAACATTGACGATTGCTTCAGCAGACTCTGCACAGTAAACATGGACAACAAAACAGTGACCAGCAAATCCACCTCCACCCCAAGCAACAACAAGAAAAGATCCCCTCCGGCTTCACTGTCCAGTGCAGGTACACCACCATCCCCATCCCCGAAACCACCATGCTGCACAGAGGTAAGCGGCATTCTCATCGAACACAATCTCTCCGCCCTCGACAACATAATCGCTCTCATCAAAGTTCTACACCGTGAATTTCTAGCACTCCGCCAAAGCCTCAAATTCAGTCAGGACCAAATCGACATGCTCACACAGGAAAACAAATCGCTACAACACTCCGTCAGCACACTTACCTCTCAACTCACATCTCTCACCGCTGAACACAAAACAATGAAAGAAACTAGCCTGGACTTATGAGGGGCAATCTGGTTTTTACTGGTATTCCCGAACATTCATCAGATGACCCGCAAAAATCAGTCAAGGACTTCATGATTCAACAGCTTAAATAACTATCAGAAGCCGTTCCTCATCTGTAACCGACACCAGAGGCCTTCCAGCTCCTGAAACATCCCTGTTCAACATTGGCTCTCAACCGTGGTTTGCTTGGTTCGTCCGCTGGACCACAGCGCAGACCAGAGCAACGAACGACAGACATCCACTGGAGCGTCGCTGTCAAAGTAGGCATGCTCATGCGGGTTTGAATAACCAGTTCAGTCTGTAAGGTTACAACATCTCAATTTTCTTAATTCCTCTCAGCCATTCATTCAAGAAATTAACCTTACATTCGTGTCCCCATTTTTCCCTCAAAACTACTTCTCACTATTGCCAAACTCATTCTGTCATTATTTGCCATAAGTTTCTCAGTGCAGTTGTTTGTGTTACGTCATGTCACCCATATCCTCTGTTGTATTATTCATTATTCATATACATTATTGTGTTTTAATAAATAAGACTTTTCATTCAAGTCGTGGTCAGACGGTGTCCTTTTGAGCTGGATATAAGCACTCCCTTATCGAGAATTTACGCTTCAGATCATCAGACTGGTCTACTGTTGGTTCATTCGTTATCATTACATCAGCATTACAAGAAATAATAAATAAAATTCTGAGCTGAGGAAGGTTGGTGCTCCGTATTTTATTAACAAATGCAACATTAACTTAGAGGGAATGAACTGATTCCCCTACATTGCCATGGAAACGAATGACCTCACTCAAGCCATGAGCTCAGTGGAATGTTGATGTCATCTCTGATAGATCAAAGCCACTTTGTGACGTATCAAAGGAGTGGACCAGGGCTTTGGAACACAGGTCCTTATATGGATGAGGTTTCACTCCAGGTGTTGCTGGATTGACCTGAGAGCCCACCCAGGATTCACCTCAGGATTTTGTTGAATTCACTTTGATTTTACTAGTTTCCAAGTGTTTTCACACAGATGTTTTGAGGTGTGACGGATTTTTCAAGAGCTTTTGTGAGTTGGTAAGTGGTTGCAATGGTTTAAAAGAGAATTTACTGGAGCATTAGTGGTTTCACTGGGTTTGAGGTTTGGAGACCACATTTGAAAGTGGGAGCTCTGCCTGTCATGACCGCAACATCCACACTCCCCCACTTGAGACGTCAGCACTGGTGACGGTGAGGATGGAAGGACGCCAGCTTCTCTGCTGTGGCCTAACCGCTGTCAGGAAGTGTCTCTGAGCTCCAGAACTCAGGACTGGTGATCTGTACCTGCCGTCACACAGATCATCACTCGGATCACTCCTACTGAGTTATTATGTGGTATGGTTTGGAAGAACCTCTGCTCGTCAGCTGTTTGTTAAAAAGGTCCAAACTTTCATTGAGCTCAGTCTGAAGTTTCTCTTTTCAAACCAACAAAACATCACAAAAACTGGGACCATGAAGCTGAAAACCAGCCAACAAGTATTAACTTCACCCAGAGCCCAAAATTAAAGAGCAGTCAGGGTTAAAGGTCCAGTGTGGAGTATTCAGAAAGATCTGTTGGCAGATATGGGAAATAATCTTCATAGTTCTGTTTTCATTAGTGTTTAATCACCTCAAAATAAGAATCAGCGTGTTTTTGTTACCTTAGAATGAGTCTTTATGTCCACAGAGGCAGCAGGTCCTCTTCCACAGAGTCCACCATTTTGCATCGGTATGTTTCTGGATCTTCTTCTTCTGACTTTTATGGTGGCTGGCAGCCATGTGGGTTTCATGAACGCCACCTGCCGGATTGTAACAGCTTCACAGTGAGAACTATATCCAGTGTCTGCCCACAGTGATCCACTCATGACATTGTTCAGTCCAGAACTCAGACCAGGTTGTCTGAGTTGGTGTGAATCCTTCCCTCAGTGCAGCATCTAGATCTTCTCCAGATTTATCCACAACATTCAAGAACTTCCTGCAGCGTCCAGCAGCATCTGAACCTCCTGCAGCGTCCAGCACCACCTTAATTCTTTCTAACTTCCTGTCGTTCAACAGCTTCATCAACAGCCATGACAATAAATGCCAAAAATTCTTTCTTGTCCTTTCAGACATTTTGATCAGCTCCATTTCTTCTCAGTTCCTTTTGAACTGCCACCATTTCATCTTTTGTGTCCAATCTCTCAGCAGCTTCAGTGGATGGTTGAAACCCTTCTCTGATCTGATCCACTTTTACTTAATTACTTCTTTTTGGACATTTTCACATGGTGATTTCCCTCACAGCGGAGGCACTTTGGTTGCTCTTCATCATCCTCGCCCTCCCCATAGCAGCAACATGTCCACATTACTGACAGCAGGGACATCCAGAACATCTGAGTTCTCTCATACGGTCTCAGCCTGCAGGTCAGAGTCCAGATCCACTCTGTCTGCTAATTCATCTTCCAAAGTCAAACACACTGTCACACAAGTGTTGTCTTCCTTCTGTCCTTCTTTGTCGGTCTTCTTACTGACAGCTGAGATATCCTGAAAAGACTCAGCCTTCACTGACTGTGGTCCGCCACTCACCACTCACTTCATCCTTCCCTCTGGTCCAGGTGGGAAACACTCCACAAAGTGATCATCTCCAAACTTACCAATCATGATCAACCCATTCCTGTTATGTTTGAGACAGCAGTAAACAGACCCAAATGCAAATCTGGGAGATCCACACACTGAAGCTGACGAGTAGGCAGAGAGTGGACAGGCCAAGAGGGAATCCAGTTCCAGAGACTCACGGTCCAGACTGACAGGGCGTCGGCTGGAGCACAAGGTTGGCAGCTGAGCACAGGGAACAGGAGTCAGGGAGGCAGACAGGAGGCAAGACAACAATGAGCAAAAGGTACTTAGAAGATCTGAAGAGTCCTGATAGCTGCAGGTGGGTCTTGATTGAGTGATTGGTGTCAGGTGTGCTCAGAAGAGGAGGAGGCCGGACCAGACCTGGCGGCCACGCCCTGCAGTAAACCAAATCCTCTCATGTCCTCATGTTTAAATTTGTTCTGTGACTCCTGCTCTGACACCATAGACATTTTGATCAGCTCCATTTCTTCTCAGTTCCTTTTGAACTGCCACCATTTCATCTTTTGTGTCCAATCTCTCAGCAGCTTCAGTGGATGGTTGAAACCCTTCTCTGATCTGATACACTTTTACTTAATCACTTCTTTTTGGACATTTTCACATGGTGATTTCCCTCACAGCGGAGGCACTTTGGTTGCTCTGCATCATCCTCGCCCTCCCCATAGCAGCAACATGTCCACATTCCTGACAGCAGAGACATCTGAGTTCTCTCATACGGTCTCAGCCTGCAGGTCAGAGTCCAGATACTCTCTGTCTGGTAATTCATCTTCCAAAGTCAAACACACTGTCACACAAGTGTTGTCTTCCTTCTGTCCTTCTTTGTCGGTCTTCTTACTGACAGCTGAGATATCCTGAAAAGACTCAGCCTTCACTGACTGTGGTCCCCCACTCACCACTTGCTTCTTCCTTCCCAGGTGGGACACACTCCACAAAGTGATCATCTCCACACTTACCAATCATGATCAACCCATTCCTGTTATGTTTGAGACAGGAGTAAACAGACCCAAATGCAAATCTGGGAGATCCACACACTGAAGCTGATGTTTGGGTCACAGGTGTTTTTTATGCACACAGAATGTATTCTTTGTAGACTTCTTCTTATGTTTAAAGGCTTTCTATACATATATAAAGGGAACAAATATTTTCCAAATCAATGGAATGGGGAAACTTAAATGTATATCTCTCAACTCAAACGGCCTAAATAATCCAATAAAAAGGAAGAGAATACTTCAAAAACATAAGAAAGAAGGAGGAGAAATTATTTTTCTACAGGAAACACACCTGAGTAAGGTGGAACATGCAAAACTGGAGAAATTCGCCTCAGCACAGGCGTTTTCCTCCTCCCACACAACAGCTAATCGAGGAGTAGCAGTTCTCATTAAAGATAATCTCATGTTTAAAAAAGAAAAATGTATCAGAGATAAGGAAGGAAGGTATGTATTTGTAATGGGGGAAATAGAAGAACAACACATAATGCTGATCCACCTGGAAAAGAAGTTGACCTCCTGAAAAGGATTCTAGATCTGCTAATGACTGAAGCGAAGGGAATAACTATAATGGGGGGAGATTTCAACTTGGTGATGAACCAGAAGGTTGACACTCAAAGTAGAAAAAAACATAAATCACAACAAGCAGCAAGTTTAATGAGAAAAGCTCAAATAGAGTTGGGGCTATTAGACGGCTGGCGTTGTTTACATCCACAGGAAAAGGCCTTCACCTTTTACTCTGCTGCACATAAGGTTTATTCTAGATCAGATTATTTTTTTTAAGTTCAAAGATGAAATTTCAAATGTCACAAAATGCAAAATATTACCTATAACTATAGCTGACCATGCACCAGTTTTAATGGAATTAAATTTGAAGAGGGAACGAGGAGAAACGGTGTGGAGGTTAAATAACTCCTCACTTGGGGATGAACGTTTTAAGGAAAAAATAAAAAATAGTATGAAGTCCTATTTGGAGATAAATGATAATGGGGGAGTAACATCTATAATACTGTGGGAAGCTGCTAAAGCAACATTAAGAGGAGAAATAATAGCATATTCTTGCTGGAAAAAGAGGCAAAGAGAAAAAAGAAAAGAGGGCGTTGGAAAATAAAGAAATTACAAGAAGAGCATGAAAAATGGATGAAGAAAGATATACAAACACAATTAATTGTAGCAAAAAAAAAAAAAGCTTTGGAAACAATAGAAATACAAGAAATTGAAAAGAAACTCATGCTCTGTAGACAAACATACTATGATAACAGTCCAAAAGCACTGAAGATATTAGCAACTAAATTAAAGAAACAGAGAGAAAAAACTGCAGTAACCACCATTATAGATAAAAACTTCATAAGTAAGAGGGGCAAGTTGGAAATAGCTTCATGTTTTAGGGATTACTATCAAAACCTCTATACCCCAGAAGAAGCAGAAGTAGACAAGCAGGAAATGAAAAAGTACTTGGAACTCTTAAACCTCCCAACAGTGACGGATAAACTGAATGATGGTTTAGGACAGTCAATAGGAGAAACAGAAATTCTAATGGTAATTCAGAAAAGCAACAGTGGAAAAAGTCCTGGGAGTGACGCTTTCACTTGTGAATTCTATCAGGAATTCAGGTACTTATTTTCTCCCATTCTATGCAGAGTTTTTAATGAAATCCTACAAACAGGAAACTGGCCAGTCTCATGGAATTCAGCAATTATTACTGTAATACCTAAAGAAGGAAAAGATTTAAAACACTGTTCATCTTATAGACCCGTGTCCCTCCTAAATGTAGATCAAAAGCTTTTCACATCAATTACAGCAAATCGACTTTCATACATACTACCTAAAATTATTAATTTAGACCAAACAGGATTTGTCAAAGACCGTCTTTTAAGTGACAATGTTCGGCGTACTCTTAATGTAATTGACTATACAATAAAAACAAAACAACAAATGCTAACATTGACGCTAGACGCTGAAAAGGCCTTTGATCGGGTGTCATGGCCCTTTTTATTTGGAGTGTGCCAGACGTTTGGCTTCCACCAAACTTTTATTGATTCGATGAAGAATATGTATAAAGAACCAAAAGCAAGAGTGAGAGTGAATGGGATCCTTTCTAAGACTTTTAATTTAAAAAGAGGAACAAGACAGGGAGACCCATTATCCCCACAACTATTTGCTTTATACACAGAACCATTAGCGGAGAGGATTCGGGCAAGTGAGAAGACAAAGGGTCTCAAAATTAAGGAAGATGAACAGAAATTAGCAATGTACGCGGATGATATTATGGTGTACCTCACAGATATACATAATTCATTGCCTGCGTTACTGGATGAAGTTGGAAACTATGGAATACTGTCTGGTTATAAGTTAAATTTAAATAAAACTGAAGCTATGGAAATTGGTACCCATTTGGAGAGAAACTTTAAAAAACAAAAAAAAACAGTTTGACTTTAAATGGGACCAGAATAAAGTGAGATATCTAGGCGTTATCATACCCAATAATTTAGACCTAATATATCATTGTAATTTTGAGAATCTGGAGAATTTAGTAAAGCAAGATCTGAATAGGTGGAAAATCTTACCTCTCACATTATCTGAAAAGATAAATATCATTAAAATGAATGTTTTGCCATGCTTTTTGTTTCTATTTCAGAATCTGCCTACATACATACCACCCACAAGTTTTAATGTTTGGGATGGGCTGCTTAGAAAATTTTTATGGGATGAAAAGAAGCCAAAAGTGAAACTTAAAATTTTGCAACAAAAAAAAAAAAAAAGAAAGAAAGAAAAGAAAGAGGGGGACTTGCATTACCAAATGTAATTAATTACTATTACTCAGCACAGGTGAAACCAACTTTAATATGGATGAATAATGAGATGAGTCCCAAATGGAAACTCATTGAGTTTAATTTGGCTGAATCACTCAGTACTTGGATTTTCTCAGTTTCGGAAAAAAAAGATTAAAACACAAAGTAATTCCGTACATAACACATTTAAAATCTGGAGAAGAATATGTAAAAGAACCAAAGTTAAGGAACAGGAAATCACTTGTTTAAGAGAGATAGCCTGGGATCCAGATTTTATTCCAAATAGTATTGATGATGTTTTTAAAAAATGGGAGAGTAAGGGCCTCACAAGATTCTATCAAATGTACAAGGAAGAAGCAACGGATTCTTTTGAAAATACAGTAAATAGATATGGTTTAAACAAGAATCACTTTTACAGATATTTGCAAGTGAGAAACTATTTGAAGGAAAAAGTCCAAATTACATCTCTTGGAGATCTCCATCCCATTCTGAGACATATGATAAAGGCCAATCAAAAGCATAATTTGAAAAATATAACTGGACAAATGTATCAAATATTTCAGGATTACAGAACCGAAGACAGAAATAACATTAAGGATAAAAACATCTGTATCAGATGACGAGTGAAATCAGAGTCTTAAAGATCATTTCTCAAACATAAAATCGCCTTCTGCCAAGAATATGCTTGGAAGATAAATATACAGTATTTTAGAACACCAGTGATGTTCAGCAAATATACACAGAATAATTCTAGCTGCTGGAGGGAATGCGGGGAAGACAAAGCGGACCACACTCACATATTCTTTACATGTAAAAAAATAGAAATGTATTGGTCAGAAGTCATACACATAATAGAACAGATGTTTGGGAAATTGGGCCAATTTAAGAAACACACTTTATGGTTGGGAATAGGTTTTAATGGCCTTCGAAAGGATGAAGAATATTTATTTTGGATTCTGAGAATTACAGCACTCAAACAAATAACAAGAATCTGGAAAAAGTTGGAAGCCCCCAAAGTAAATAAATGGCTGGAGACTGTAGAGAATATTTATAGGATGGAGAGGGAAAAACTACTTACCGTTTATGTGCGCATTTATATTACGTGTGTGCATGTGTATTTTTTGCTGTGTAATGTTATTGTCTATTTATTTATTTATTTTTTGGCTTACTTTTGGCGTTTCTCGTATCTTTCAGTTGAGTCCGGTCAGCAGTTGACCTCTAGTCCTGATCTGAGAGACACAACAAACACTCACAGCAACATTCAGCTTTGATTGGAACAAGATCCAGAATTGAAATCACAGCTGAAGGTTCAAGTCAACAGTGTTTCCACAGTTTAATGATCACAGCTTCCATCTTTAAAGGACTGGAAGTGGAAGAAGTTCACAAAGTAAATGAGGAATCTTTTCAATCATTTTCAACAAAGTTCATTGATCAATTTATTCCAATTACCTGAAAGACTGATGTGACTGAGATCCTGCACAGACTCAACTGATCTGTTCAGCAGTGTTTCTCTAACAGGAGGAGACTCTCCCTCCTACAGAGGACACAGAGACACTGAGGAACCAGACCAGAACCAGAACCCAAAGCCAGGATAAAGAGGTTCAGTGAATGTGGTGTTGAAGGTGTGGAGGTGGATCAGTGAGTCAGAGGAGACTCTGTAGAAGGACAGAGTGCCAGCAGGACAGTCCACATACACTCCTACTCTGTGAGAGACAGAGGAGGAGGAGGAGGAGGAGGAGATGGACAGTGTTCTCTTCTTGTGACGGACAGAGTAACGACCATCAGAGCAGAATAGACTCCAGGACTGATCATTCTCTCCAAACACACACTCATCACTGTTTCCTTTCCTTCTGATTCTTCTGTAACTCACTGATACATCAACTCTTCCTCTATTCTCGAACTCCCAGTAACAGCGACCAGTCAGACCAGTTCCACACAGCAGCTGAGGACACCAGTCAAACCTGTCTGGATGATCAGGATATGACTGATCCTCCTTCACATACGTCATCGTCCTGTTGTTGTCAGACAGTTTGATGTTTCTGTTCACTGTGTTTGTGTCCAGTTTGAGTTCACAGGAATCTGATGGAGAGAAGAAGAAGAAAACAGCTGCAGTTATTGATCCATCATCTGCTGATTGATGGACAGTTTGATGATGACATCAGAGATGTGAATGAGTGATCTCACAGTTTGAAGATGGCTGAATGTGTTCTGCTTTGTTTTCATCAGTCAAATTAAAGACACACTTACACTTCCTCAGACCTGGTCTCAACCATCGGACTCCAGCAGGCTCCACCCTGAAAGGAGGAGGGGGGTCAGAGCAGCACCTCCTCTTTCAGCATGCAAACATGGACGTTACATCACTCTCATACACATAAACACAACATGTTGATCCGGCCTGCTTCTCCCTGCTGCCCCTAAACCTCTTCAGCTCTGCTCAGACACTGACAGCGACACTGATTCTCTCTCATCATTAAATCTGCCTTCATCAGCTCATTTCCTCATTTCAATCTGTTGCTGACTTCTATTCTAAGCTGCTTCACTCATTGATCGCTCTCTCGCTCTCCCACCTGTGATGATCAATAATCAGTCTGACTTTATCTTCACTCAACAAACCAACAGAGCTTTAATCATTGATTAGATTGGGTGTGAATACTGTCAATAAATTCAATATCTGAGACAAGTCATCATGACTCTGTTGTGTGGAATCCTTTTCATGTCAAACTTTCTGAAGTTCACCAGAACAAGAAGAGCCACTTGATGTCTGTACATGGAAATATTTAAAAGCCATGTTTGCTGTGAAGACCATGTTCAGTCCAATTGTTCTCCACTGATGAAGGAACAGTCCAACATTTTGAGAAAAACACTTGAATGAAGCATCTCAAAAGTCCTGCTCTGTCCTGTGGTTGTCAGGTTCCAGCAGTTTGAACTAAAAAGAACTGCTTTGGACTTATTGGAAGCTTGTTTTTATGTCTTTTGAGGACAAAAAGGACATTTGTAAAAACTGACAGACAGTTCTTTTTCCATGCTGAGATCTGTCCAAACTGCATCAATTATGACCAACAGGTCATTATCATGTTTGTTCCTGGAGATGTTCTCCTTGAGACCTCCAACACAAATATGTCCTTTTCATGTTCAACCAGTGTTTATGTTATGATCAAAGGACAAAGGTTTCCTACATGTGTGATTGTTCATGTCTCACTCACATCCACCATCAACCAAAAAGACAGACAACATGTTTCCAGCTCTTCCTCCTCTTTCACACTGACTGACTGTGGCTGCAGCAGCCTCTTCATACCTGAGAGTGTCCAGTCTGCAGTGAGGATCCTCCAGTCCAGCAGACAGCAGCTTCACTCCTGAGTCTCCTGGATGATTGTAGCTCAGGTCCAGCTCTCTCAGATGGGAGGGGTTGGATCTCAGAGCTGAGGCCAGAGAAGCACAGCCTTCCTCTGTGATCAGACAGCCTGACAGCCTGAAAACACACAGAACAACACACATGGAAGATCATCTGAGGGTCCTGCTGTGTCCGTCAAATCATTGCTCTCAAAACATAGAGATCTGATAGGCTGAGCAGCATCACGTGGGAGGATTTACAACACATTATAATTCTCAACGGTTTCTGTGTTTGAGGTCAACGACTTCACACTCGACACTTCACTTCCTGAAGGTCCTCAGCGACACCTTTGTGGTAATTAATCATGACTGAATCAGGAATAAAGTGACGTCCACTAATCAAAGTCACATGACAACAACACAGAAATCAGGATTTCCATCTCAGCCAGACTTCATTAATGAAAGAACATTGAGAGAAAAAAAATCTGCAAATCAATATATCTATGTGTCAAATGTGTGGACTTCTGTGGACGTCAACGTTTTCACAACAAGCAGTAACTTGATCTGACCTGAGAGTTTCCAGTGCACAGTGTGGACTCTCCAGTCCAGCAGACAGCAACTTCACTCCTGAATCCTGCAGGTTGTTGTCACTCAGGTCCAGCTCTCTCAGACTGGAGGACTGGGATCTGAGGACTGAGGACAGAACTTCACAGCTTCTCTCTGAGAGGTTACAGACACTCAGTCTGAAGAAGAAGAAGAAAAAGAACATTTATTTTAAATTTATTATTTTTATTTAATTTATTATTTTCAAATGTTGAGTGTCTTCTCAGCATGTGTGCAAATCTTTGCTGTTCCATCATAAACATGTTGTAGATGGGACAATAAATCATCACTGAATCAGGAACAAACAGACATCCAGAAACCAACATCACATGATATAAAAAAATTGAATCTGATGAACCAAACATCTCTTCTTTTGGAATCTGCACAGAGGCTGATGAAGGAAACCTCAGTGAACAAAGAAAGCTGTTTTGTCAAACTTACATTGGAGTTCATCCTCCAGAGCTACACATGATACAGTCTCTATGCTTGTCAATACAAACAGGAACTTGATCTGACCTGAGAGTTTCCAGTGCACAGTGTGGACTCTCCAGTCCAGCAGACAGCAGCTTCACTCCTGAATCCCACAGGTCGTTGTTACTGAGGTCCAGCTCTCTCAGACTGGAGGACTGGGATCTGAGGACTGAGGACAGAACTTCACAGCTTCTCTCTGAGAGGTTACAGACACTCAGTCTGAAGAAGAAGCAGATAAAGAACATTTATTTTAAAATGTTGAGTCTCTTCTCAGTGTGTGTTCAATTCTTTGCTGTTCCATCATAAACATGTTGTAGATGTGACAATAAATCATCACTGAATCAGGAACAAACAGACATCCAGAAACCAACATCACATGATATAAAAAAATTGAATCTGGGAGAAAATTAGGCTCATTGATATTTTGAGTTTTTGTGAAATGATGTTCAGAAATAATTTCACAGCCTTCAGTTGAACATCGTCTTTTGTGTGCATGTGAAAAAATAGTATGCACGAATCTGAATGTGTGAGTTTGATTTAAAAAATCTCACAAATGAAAGTTTAGCTGTAGAAATATTTTCCATGTTTGAAAAGGTTTTGTGCAAACAGATAATCTGAATATACTTCACATATTTTCAGCAGTGAAGTTTCAGAGTCTGAGAGAATGAAACACAAATTTCCTATCTTTGTGAGTGACACTGAAGTTTCGGCTACAAGTTCACTGAGCTGGTAGGAAACAATTCACTGAGCGTCTCTCAGTCCACACAGGCGTCCATTCATTGTCCTCATGTCTGTGAGAACACAGCTGTGCTGCTGTTCCACTGACTGAAAGCTCAGAGTTGTGTGATATATTCAGAGGAACAGTTTGAGTCAGCCATAGAGGCTGTGTTCTGTGGAGCTCTGGTTGTGTCTGTGGTTGAGGCTGTCACAATCCCTCCTGATGGCCACACACATCAAGCACCACTTTGCTTCATTCTCTGGCGAGCTGGACCCAGACCCAGCTCTGAGACTGGACCAGCACCTGCCAACAGCAGCCTGTCCAGCCATTGGATGGACCCTGCAGTCGCCATCTTCCCTGATGAGTCCTCTCTCTCTGGTCAAAACAAACCCTGCCCACACCTGACCTGCTCCAGATGAGGTTCTGTTCACAGTTTCAGACTGAACTTTAATTCTTCTCCTGATGGTTTTCTCTATGAGGATCCAGACTCTCAGCTGAGGGAATACATTCTGTCTGCAGACCTGCTGATCCAGACGTTCAAAGCTGTGTGACCACAGCAGAACAAACCTGATGCTTCATGTTGTTTTCAGACACAGGAACCTTCTTGCATTTAGCTGGTAATCAATCATTTTGTCTCTGTTTGCTTCAGGTCATATTAACACTTTAAATCTGACTCAGCAGATCTTCAACACACTAAAAGAATGATGAAGGTACAGAATCTAGAGACCACTTTGGATTCTGGTTTTATGTTTGGTCCTGATTTACTGTCAGTTTCATTTGACACTGCTGGTACTGCAGCTAATAGAACAACTGATGAGTCTATTGGCATTTATCATCGGCTCGTAGCTTTCTGTCAGCATGTCTCTCTTGTCTTATTTGCAGGAACAGTGTCGATGAACCAAACATCTCTTCTTTTGGAATCTGCACAGAGGTTGATGAAGGAAACCTCAGTGAACAACGAAAGCTGTTTTGTCAAACTTACATCGTAGTTCATCCTCCAGAGCTACATGTGATACAGTCTCTATGCTTGTCAATACAAACAGGAACTTGATCTGACCTGAGAGTTTCCAGTGCACAGTGTGGACTCTCCAGTCCAGCAGACAGCAGCTTCACTCCTGAATCCTGCAGGTTGTTGTTACTCAGGTCCAGCTCTCTCAGACTGGAGGACTGGGATCTGAGGACTGAGGACAGAACTTCACAGCTTCTCCCTGAGAGGTTACAGCCACTCAGTCTGATGAGACACAGGAAGGAAGCAAACAGTAAGTTAGATATCAGAGTATTTATTGATGAATAAACTTCACTATCTCTGTACTTACAGAGCTTTCTTGGAGGCTTTGACCACTGGCAGCAGCTTCAGAAGCGCTTCATCTGAAGCAGAGAATTTCTTCAGGTCAAACACGTCCAGATCTTTTTCTGATGACAGTAAGATGAAGACCAGAGCTGACCACTGAGCAGGAGACAGTTCATCTGTGGAGAGACTTCCTGAACTCAAGGACTGTTGGATCTGATCCACCAGAGAACGATCATTCAGTTCATTCAGACAGTGGAACAGATTGATGCTTTTCTCTGCAGAAGGTGTCTCTTCAATCTTCTTCTTGATGTACTTGACTGTTACCTGACTGGTTTTTGAGCCACTTCCTGTCTGTGTCAGCAGGCCTCGTAGGAGAGTCTGATTGGTCTGCATGGAAAGACCCAGGAGGAATCGGAGGAACAAGTCCAGGTGTCCATTTGGACTCTGTAAGGCCTTGTCCACTGCACTCTGGTGGAGATGTGTTAGTTCATGTTCTCTGTCTCTGAAGAATTGTGTCAACTGGACAACAAGTTTAGACCCTGCACGTTCATGGTGGTAGGTTGTTTGTTCATCTGACAGCAGATTGACTCCAGAGCTGCTGAATTTCAGATGGACATGAAGAGCAGCCAGAAACTCCTGAACACTCAAATGGACGAAGCAGAACACCTTGTCCTGGTACAGTCCTCTCTCCTCTTTGAAGATCTGTGTGAACACTCCTGAGTACACTGAGGCTGCTCTGATATCGATGCCACACTCTGTCAGGTCTGATTCGTAGAAGATCAGGTTTCCTTTCTGCAGCTGCTCAAAAGCCAGTTTTCCCAGAGACTCAATCATCTCCTTGCTCCTTGGACTCCACTGAGAATCTGACTCAGCTCCTCCATCATACTTCACGTTCTTCACTTTGGACTGAACCACCAGGAAGTGGATGTACATCTCAGTCAGGTTCTTGGGCATATCTCCTTCCTCTCTGGTCTTCATCACATCCTCCAGAACTGTAGCAGTGATCCAGCAGAAGATCGGGATGTGGCACATGATGTGGAGGCTTCGTGATGTCTTGATGTGGGAGATGATTCTGTTGGCCTGCTCCTTGTCTCTGAACCTCTTCCTGAAGTACTCCTCCTTCTGTTCATCAGTGAACCCTCTGACCTCTGTCACCATGTCAACACACTCAGGAGGGATCTGATTGGCTGCTGCAGGTCGTGTGGTTATCCAGAGGCGAGCAGAGGGAAGCAGGTTCCTCCTGATGAGGTTTGTCAGCAGCACATCCACTGAGGTGGACTCTGTGACATCAGTCAGGATCTCATTGTTGTGGAAGTCCAGAGGAAGTCGACACTCATCCAGACCGTCAAAGATGAACAAAACCCTGAACTCTTCAAACCTGCAGATTCCTGCTTCTTTGGTTTCAGGAAAGAAATGATGAACAAGTTCCACCAAGCTGAACTTTTTCTCTCTCAGTACATTCAGCTCTCTGAAAGTGAACGGAAACATGAACTGTATGTCCTGGTGGGTTTTGTCTTCAGCCCAGTCCAGAGTCAAATTCTGTGTTAAGACCGTCTTCCCAATGCCAGCCACTCCCTTTGTCATCACTGTTCTGATTGGTTCATCTCGTCCAGGTGAGGGTTTAAAGATGTCTTCTTGTCTGATTGTGGTTTCTGGTCCGTGTGGTTTCCTGGATGCTGTTTCAATCTGTCTGACCTCATGTTCATCATTGACCTGTCCAGTCCCTCCCTCTGTGATGAAGAGCTCTGTGTAGATCTGATTCAGAAGGGTCCGCTTTCCTGCTTTAGCGATCCCCTCAAACACACACTGGAACTTCTCCTTCAGGTTAGATTTAAGTTTACGCCGACAAACTGGAGCAAAAAGTTCTGAATGAAGACACAACAAATAAATCAATGTGATTGATAAAGTTCAGATGAGATTTTAATGTCCTTGTCTGAACATATTTTGGTCCATCTGTTGAGACATCAGTGAATGTTCCACTGATCCAGCAGTTAAACCTTTAGAGAAATCCTCTTACTGCTCTGCAGACGCTCAGCCAGCTCCTCCTCCTTCATTCTCCTCAGGAAGTGCTGTGTGATCTTCAGAAATGCCTCTCTGCTGCTCCTCCTCTCCTCTGCATCATCATCCTCATCCTCCCCCTGACTCTCTAAGCATTCTGGGTCATCTGGACTCAGAACCGTCTTGATCTTCTTCAGCTCGTTCCTCACAAAAGAGACAATGTTCTCCTCCAGCAGCTGGAACAGAAGATTAAATGAATGACACAAACTGAAATCATGGAAGCAAACATCAGATCCATGTTGGACAGACTGACGGTCCACTGGTCTAAAAAGTGCAGCGTGGAGATTATTGTGAACAGAACAGTTGTGAAAGCAGCTGTTGTACATGTACAGACCATAAACATGGAGTCCAGGTAAGTTTGATGCTGCTGGGCAGACTGAGCACTGGGAACCTCTGAGCTCTCCTGGTGGACTCTGTGGAGGAATCATGAAGAATTAGCTCACATCATGTCCGTCCACACAGAGACAAACACCAGCTGAAGGTCCTTTGATCTAAAGTGTTGATTCCAACATTGAATCAGATGGTTTCCACTGACATGAAAGTGTTGCTCGTACTGCTGATCCCACCGTGAATCAACAGTCCAGTCTGCATTTCTGTGTAGCTTTCACTTTACTGTGTTGGTTCACCAGCTTGTCTGGTTGAGTCCCTCCAGTTCTCATTGACCCCTATAATACTGTGGACAGCATCACACAGCTCACACAAGCTAACTGGATGCTACCTGTCCAACACAAATTGGCAGTGAGTCACAATAAAGTTAGTGAAACATGAGAAAAGCAAAGAGAGAATCAGAGAATACTGGATCAAAGCAAAGCTGAGGGTGATTTCACATCCAGCTGTGTTTCAAATGAAAGCTGGAACGTTCTTCTCTGGACTACATGAAGGAAACAGGTGCAGCTGTTGCTCATAGAAGTTGTTCTGGCTCTTTCTTTTTTTCTTGGACAACATGTATTTGTTCTTGTCCACTTGTTGGACACACAACACATATTTGAGCTTTGTCTCCTCTCTGAGCTCCTGCAGCCTTTACTTACCCATAACACCCTTCTCTGCATCAGACGTCTTCACAGAGGCACAACTCCAGCCTGATGTGAGGCGCCATGATGCCGCCGTCAGTGTCGTTCTTGACTTTGTGAATCCATCAGCAGCATCAATCACAAACAGACTGTGTGTTTCCTCAGACTCTCTGTGTTGCTTCATTCTGTGTTTGACAGCAGCTGATCTCAGTCCAGCTGTTATCACTGACATGTTTGTGTTTGTGTTGTCACATGACTGAAAACCACAACATGTTGATTTGATGGAGGAACTCAGTGGAATCAGGGTTAGCCTTCGTTAGCATCTGTTAGCCTCAATCAGGTCACTGTTTTATACTCATGCAGTCATCAGTCAGAAGGTGTGTGTGGAGGAAATGTTCAACTGAAGTCAAGAGTTGAAGACTGGTTATACTGGGCAGCTTCTACATGTGAGGATATAAACGAATGAAAAGAAGAACGATGATGAAAATAAACAGGTTTAAAAAACTCTGGATAAATATCAGTTCAAACGAGAATCTGTAATATTTTAATGTTATTAACAGTTTACCTCTTTGCAGCAGACGGTCGATCTCCTTTAAAATTAATGAGGCGACCCATCGACCGTTCACTCTTCAAGGACACACAGCTGGGTTCAGGTCCAGGTCCAGATTCAGGTTCAGGTCCAGGTCCATCCGAGGCTGATCTCCCATAGATCCTGTCAGACACAGAGGAAGACCACCAGGGATGGAAATTCACTTTTTCTTCTTCAGACTCAGAAGCTGCTGGAGAAACTAGCAGCTATCAACAAGAAAAGGATCAACACACCAAAGTTCAATCAAACATGAAGCTGAATGATTTCAGTCTGTGGATCATTCCTTCATTTGTCCATCAAATCTTGGACCAAAGCAGGACTCAACGGACTGATTTCTGAGCAGATTTTACTGTGATTGACAGACAACAAACTAAACTGTGGAGTCCATCAGCACCGACTCTGTTGGTCTGTTTTCTAACGTTTGCATCACGAGACTCAGCACAAATATCCTGACTGTTATTTAGAGACGATGGTCAGTGAAGCATTTTAGTCCAACATTCAAAGAGGAGGTTTGATGGTAAAGAGACTTTGGAAGGTCCCCACTGGATTTGTGCTGAAGCCTCATATTATCCTCAGCTTTCAGTGTCCACATGTGGACATGTCAGTGCTGTTTAGGGACAGACTGGACAAATGTCCTTTAACACCAATCTAGCTCTAACCTTCATCATCATTCTAGGACAACATGAACATTAGAAGGACAACTGGTCAGACTGGATTTAATGAAGACAAACATCAGCAGAGGACAACATGAGGAGGACATATGGACATTTCAGGTCAAATTGTCCAACACGAGTTTAATACTGAGAACAACTTACTGTCTGTCAGAGACATGTTGCTGTTTAAAATGAAAGAAGGCATCCATTGACTGGTCACTCCTGAAGGACACACAGCTGGGTCCAGGTCCAGCTCCAGGTCCAGGTCCAGGTCCAGGTCCAGCAGAGTCTGGTGGGTCCTGCTGCTCTGGCCTTCAACACAACACACACAGAGCTTTGAGTGTGAATAATGATGGTGGAGAGATTCGAGTGCTCTGACATGGAGACGAGTCCTGGACAGTCAGAGATCCTGGTCTCACCTCTGAGCTTCGGTCTGGCCGTCATCGTCCCCACACAGACTGGTTTTAGAGGGACGGACTCCCTCCTCTCTGTCCTCACACCGATTCATGCTGCTGAACTCACGTCAGCTCACACACACTTTGATCTGGAGAGGAAACACAAATCATTCATGTGCACATCAGCTGAAATCATCCTTTCATGGTTTCTCCTGTCCAAATATCAGCTGCTCCTCCTCTGATTGGCTGTTATCTCGTCTTTCATATCAGTGTCAGCTGAATGCAGTCAGACAGCACTGTGAGGCCGAGCTGCTGTACTTCTATCAGTCCACTAGATGGCGCCATGAAGCTGCAGTGAAGTGAACACACACTTGATGCCTGGACGACCGTTGACATCCACTGACACACACTGACTGAATCTGACAGGAAGCTTCAGTTTGTGGAATATTCAGTAAATTCAACTTGACTGAAAGTTTCTTTATGCCTGAATGATCCTCGATCATCGATAAGTGAAGGAGAAAGTCAAATATTTACACAGGAGAAATATAAAATAGCAGAAATATTCAAGTACAGTACAAGTACTTCCAGACTGTACTTAATAACAGTACTTGAGTAAACTAGTTACTTTCCCCCACTGAGAGATCCTTTCAAAATAAAAGCCTGTCTCAATCAAGTCCTCTCAGGTCATATGAAAAGAGGAATCTTTGATTTGATTCTTGATCACATTGAAGCACAAAGTGAGAAAAAGAAGTGACACTCGTTGCTGTTGGAGGAGAGTTCAGAGCTCTGACAGCTCATTTAGTGACACAGTTACAGACTGAATTGAGAAATAAAAGGTTTCAGCTCCTCACAGCCCTCTGAATGCTCCTTCCTGCTGTCTCCACATCAACTATTGAGGATCAACTCGCTCTGCTTCTGCTCTTATTCCAGCGTTTACACTCACAAACATCCACACAACATGGCCGATGTTTTTAATGGAGCTGCTTTCAGCTCCTTCGTCCAGAGTTCACAATTAAACTCAGAGTTTGGAGAAACGATGGACGGAGCTGCAGATCAATGCCGTTTGTGCTGAAGCTAAGCTAACGACAGCTTGACTAAAAAACACCTGAAACGAGTTACTTTACCTTCAGCTGGAGCTTCAGAGGAGAAAACAAACTGCGACACACCGAAGGCAGGAAGTGAAAGTAAAGTTCAGACAGGAAGCAGCAGCAGGAGAGAGAGAGAGAGAGAGAGAGAGAGAGAGAGAGAGGGAGAGGGAGGGAGAGAGAGATTTATTAAGTTTATTAATCTTTTTGTTCTCTGGATAAAGTCTTTATTCGTGATGATTTGTCCCTCTGTCCCCCCATAACCCCACACCACCTGGAAACTGTCCAGGTCCTGAGCAGCTCTGTAAAAGCTGAACTCAGCAGTCTGGACTTCACCATTCTCACAAACACAGGAACCACATCAACATTCAAGGCTTCCTCCACCTTCCTCGTCATATACTCACACATACCGCCATCTTAGCCTGTCCGAAGACAGGCCTTTCTCAATATGCGTTCTTCTCTGTACTTGTGTTCTTGTGTACTTGTGAAACGTCATCAGTCTGAGCCCAAGTACTGTTCCAATTAAAAAGTCCGCAGGCCTTTCTCAATATGCGTTCTTCTCTGTACTTGTGTTCTTGTGTACTTGAGAAACGTCATCAGTCTGAGCCCAAGTACTGTTCCAATTAAAAAGTCCGCATCTCGCAAAGTACAGTCAAATACCCGGATGTGTTCTTGCCCCTCCCATTTTATCGAGGATGCATCGGGTGGTGACTTGTGTGGACTTGGGGCAGCCACGTATCCCAGAATGCATTTCGTAGCAACGATCGCGGAGGAGAGGACTCACAACTGTAAAGTTACAAGTTTCGAAATACTACTGTTTTGGTAGTACGGAATGTGGTTTTAAGATTATTTTATGTGAGAAAGTGGATGTTAAAACTTAAAATCTGTGGTCGATTCATCACGATAGCGCGTAGTTTAAAATTTGCTCCAAAGTTTTCGGAGATAACCGGCAGACGAGCCGCGATGGTGACGTCATCAAGTACGCTGCCGTCCCTATTGCAGATTGACCATCCTGCGTCCTCCCGTCCTGGAGAGACTGTACTCCCAAGTCGAACTTGCTAAGTCCGAACTGCCAAGTTCGTAAGTCCGAACTTGGCGTACTTGGTATTGAGAAACGACCCGCATCTCGCCAAGTACAGTCAAATACCCGGATGTGTTCTTGCCCCTCCCATTTTATCGAGGATGCATCGGGTGGTGACTTGTGTGGACTTGGGGCAGCCACGTATCCCAGAATGCATTTCGTAGCAACGATCGCGGAGGAGAGGACTCACAACTGTAAAGTTACAAGTTTCGAAATACTACTGTTTTAGTAGTACGGAGTGTGGTTTTAAGATTATTTTATGTGAGAAAGTGGATGTTAAAACTTAAAATCTGTGGTCGATTCATCACGATAGCGCGTAGTTTAAAATTTGCTCCAAAGTTTTCGGAGATAACCGGCAGATGAGCTGCGATGGTGACGTCATCAAGTACGCTGCCGTCCCTATTGCAGAATGACCATCCTGCGTCCTCCCGTCCTGGAGAGACTGCACTCCCAGGTCGAACTTGCTAAGTCCGAACTGCCAAGTTCGTAAGTCCGAACTTGGCGTACTTGGTATTGAGAAACGACCAACGTTCAGTAACTGACATTTGTTCTTTTGTTGGCGAGTGTACTTGAAACCAAAGATAAAAACCTGCTGCCCAAAAACTTTCTCCACATCCGCTAAAAACGGCCTCCAGCAGCACAAACAGAGCCGTAAGACGAGTGCACTCTGAGAAGCAGTGAAACACCAAGGGGACGTGTCCTCTACGGCAGCGTTGACCACAGAGATGAAGTTCACTGCCACGATTCCATGGAGGATCCTCCACTGCAAGTCTGCCTGTTTCCTTGTTACAGGAGGTTTGTTATTTTTTCTGTGGAATGAGTATAATGTTTGGTGAAAAGAGTGGCATATTGACTGATATCATAACTTGGGGGAATAGTTGATTGCCAGTTAAGTAAAGATGAAAATATTGGAAAAAAGTGAAAAAACGCCTACATTTTGTCACGTGTGAACAGGAAGAGTCTGGACCCAGATGCAGAGTCGTTACAAGGGAGTTTATTGGAAAAACACAAAATCACGTAAACAGGGAAGTTCAAAAAAGAAAACTCAAAAACACCACAGCGGGAAAAGGTACCAACTTAGAAAAAAAAACAAAAACACAAGGGCAAAAAACTCACTCAGGAGATGGTAACTAAAAGTGTCTAGGAGCAAACTCACTAGAGGCTGACAGCAAAAATCACAATCACTGGAGGCTCGAGAGACAGACAAGAGACAGCAACAGGTACAGAACTAGTATGGCTAGAGCATAGAGAATAGTCTGGCACAGGAGTCAAACTGGAGCTGGCTTAAGAAGCCGGTTGATGAGCCGATGAGGCGCAGGTGTGTCTAATAAACTTGCACCTGGAACGATCAGACCCGTCTCTCTCTCGAGCTCCGCCTGCTGACAGAGAGAGCGGAAAGAAAAACCGACACATTTTTGCATGAAATTGATGCAAAATCATGTAGAAATGTGTTTTAAGAGTTATTTTTTCAGTGGATGTTGTCAGCACATGTGTTCTGTGTATCTGGAATGCATTTATTGATAGCCTACCCAACCCACTGAGGATTTGAGGAGAAAAAATCATTTTTCACATTTTTCCGATAAAAAATAAAGGGTGCATACACTAAAATGGCCACAATTTTTTTTCCGTGATACTTCCGGCAGAGCAGACCCTCCAATTATTGTTTCTGAGGGTCCGAGTTAACAGAAAAAACACAAATATAAAGTATGGCAGACCATGTCAGGTTCAACCTGACAGACCTAACCTGCCGGTTACATATAGAATGTATCCAACACCTACTCTGCTCTGTCCAGCATTAGTGTTTCATAGGCTGCTCTATTCAAATATGCTGCAATGACAAAAAGCACAGGACTAATGGATCACACTGACATGGACAGACAGACAGACAGACAGACAGACAGACAGACAGACAGAGTTATTCACAAATGAAATCTTGATCCAGGGGGTCATTGGTGTGCAAAGTGCTATCACTGTGATACATGGGCTGGCCCATGTCTGCCCTCCTGTGGCCACTGAGGGGATCTGTCGCTTCGTGCTGCAGCATATCGTTAGCCTCATAGCATAATTGCCTAAGTCATATTTTAAGGTTTTCGGGAAAGAAGAAAAAACAATGAAAAAAAAAATGCCCAAATCAAAGAGATGACTTAAGTAGATAGTGATTTTGGAATGTAACAAGCTTTCTGATAGGCTGAGGACATAGGCGAAAAGGCAGGATGAAGCAGCAGTGTCAGGAGAGTAAAGTTAGGCAGATATCTCAATTTGGCCAAAAAATGACTTAGGCAATTATGCTATGAGGCTAACGATATGTGATGAGATGGCGCACGTGATGCACCGAAGGCCCACCGAAGATCTCAAAACGTGTGAGTCAGTGTTTGTCCAATTAAGAAGAGAGATTAAATCTGCAGACCCAGTTTACTGTATATAAAGAGAAATTCAACCTCACTTGCGTTGCATTGCAACCTGAACCCTGTCTCCTGTGAAACAGAACAACATCTTCAACAGATATTGAGGTGGCACTACAAGTACTGGATGCGGTGGTGTGTTCCAACTGCCTGCCCTCAGACTCTCTCACTGTCTTCATCATCACACTCTGTCGAACCGTCAACGTCATGGAGTTTTGTGAATCCTGCTGGAAGTTGATGAGGAAGGTGTTGGGGACTCACCTTGGCCACAGTGCCGTTTACACTATGTGCCGCATAATGGAAGAGAGGGTGTACATGGAGGATGCACCATTGCTGAGAGGAGCTGTGTTCTTCGTTGGAATGGCACTATAGAGCGCCTGCTGCAGCCGATCCAGACAACAGGCAGTGCGGCCTAGACAGGAGACGTGTGGAAATCGGGGAGAGCGTGCGTTGGCCTGATGGTTTTTGGCCAAGGTCACGCCCACACATCGTCTTCGACCTCACTCAGGATTTGGCTGTGAAAATGCGCTACGCCTGAGAGTTCAGCTGGAGCGAGAGGAACGAGAAAAGAAGATGATTCCCCGAGACGGAATTGACAAACCAATCTGTGTAGATTTCTGATCGTTGTATCGTCTATAGACATTTAAGCCCTCTGGACTCTGCCTTGACGTGGCGTGGAGGCTTGCATGTCTCAGTGGTCATAGGCACTCTCCAGATTGGCTCTGCCCAGCAGAGTTTACTCTTGTTTGGTCAGGCAGGAGTGTAGCACCCAATAATGTAATAATTTACTGAAAATGTAATAACGCCTGAAAATGAAATAAAATTTGCACTTAACTCGATCGAAAATGTAATAAAACCCAATAATGTAATAACTTGACCAATAATGTAATAAAATATTCTGACTGATATTGTAATAACATTTTTCCCGATAATGTAATACCTTATTACATTATTGGAGATTTATTACATTTTCAGGTGGGTCTTTTTTTTAAAAAAAAAAAAAAAAAGCTAATTTAAAACTTGACAGATAATGTAATATATTATACTATATTTTGTGTTTTGAGAATCTAAGACTGTTATGTAGCCTACGCTGGATGTGAAACAACAGAATGACTGAATTGCAGACCTGTACCATACAGCTATATGCACATGCAGATACTCAGGGACATCCTGGTCCTGTTGAGTGTGAGATGGATTTACCTCCTTTGGTTTTTGAGCAGCACTGGAGACCCCAGGTAACTCTTCCCTAAACGTACCTCTTCACTTCACAGTTTTCCAGCATATCATTACCTCAGCTGTGTGCGTCCTGACAGACACACAGTGAGCAGTGAGATATCTTCATGCTATTTTTCCACAATCCATCTAAAAATCAACCTTACAGAGTCATCGTGGTTGTTTGGTACCCAATTCATCTTTTATGAAATCGTGTTGTTTGTGTTGCCTGGCAACAGCCTCGTCTCCCTATTTGTCTCAGCGGAGCCAAATTAATGATTAAATAAACAAAGAAATCATTTTGTTCTTTCTTTTCCCAACTTAAAAATGCCAAAAAAAAAAAAAAAAAACCTGTGGGAAACGATAGGCTAACTAACCTAAACCATTAGGCCTATAAAGTTCGAAAATTAATAATGATTGAAAAAATAAATGAATTAATGAAACTTGTGGTCCGTGCACCTGTGAAGCACCTGTGAACAGACCACAGTGACAAAAAGGTTGGGAACCCCTGTCTTAAGCTATTTATAGAAGTAGCCAAGCCTTGGCTAAAGTATCAAGAAGTTAGCATCAAGAACTAGGCTAATATGCAGTCACATGGTCAATAAAATTGATAATTTTTCAATTTCATTTCAATTGAAAATTGAAAAAATGTCTAAAGCCTACCATTACCCAACTATTATCAAACGTTATCACAGAAATCTGAAGGAATTGATGCTGAGACATTGCATACTCACTGACCAAGTGGTCACATAAAGGGAGAAATGTCTCTCTTGGCTAGCCGCCACCTGAAAGAGACCCTGATTGTGTTCTCCCTTGCAGGCCCTCTAGTGGTCAGGATGCCGGTGTCCAAGATGAATTAATACATCAAAAGCATCATTTATACAATATAGTGACTGTATAATGGGAAATCATATATATATATATACTATATATAAACCCCAAAAGTTAAAAAATAACCAAGTCAGTTGTCATTATGTTTTGTCATTTTTATGCTGACATTTTCATTAAACCTGTACTTATAGAGGTAAATCTCACGGTATGTCAGCTGACCACTATCACTTGACATAGGCTAGAGGAAGATGGTAAATGGTCCGTATTTATATAGAGCTTTACTACACCTGAAACGATACCCAAAGCGCTTTACATTATACATCACATTCACCCAGTCACACACTGATGGCGGAAGAGCTGCCATGCAAGGCGCTAACCACGACCCATCAGGAGCGGTTAGGGGTTCGGTGTCTTGCTCAGGGACACCTCAACGTGAGCTCCGCAGGCCGGGATCTAACCAGCAACCCTCCGGTTACAAGACGGCCACTCTACCCACTGAGCCACGCCGCCCCGTCATTCAGAGTGATATAATAACCATTTATGAGTGGATGTATTTATGTCAAATGTTAAATAATGTGTTGGTTTTATGAATACTTATGCATACCCTCGTCAAATGAAGTCTTACTTAAATTTGTTTTGTTGGTTTGTGGTTGTTTACACAAGGTAGTGATTGGTTGGAAAACTGTGGAGAGCGAAGTATGTTTAGGGAAGCAATAGTTATTCTCTTGTTTCAAAGTCAGTGTATTTAACAGTCTTAGATTCTCAGAACACAAAATATAGACCTCTATATTACATTATCTGTCAAGCTTTACATTATCATTTTTTTAAAAAAAAGACCCACCTGAAAATGTAATAAATCTCCAATAATGTAATAAGGTATTACATTATCAGTAAAAATGTTATTACAATATCAGTCAGAATATTTTATTACATTATTGGTCAAGTTATTACATTATTGGGTTTTATTACATTTTCAATCAAGTGCAAATTTTATTACATTTTCAGGCGTTATTACATTTTCAGTAAAATTATTACATTATTGGGTGCTACAAGGAGATATACTGGCTCTTTTTCACGGAGCTGGTATGAGAAGACGTCTTGGCTAACTGGATGCAGTGAGGCAGCTGCTTTATTTTGCTTCCCTTGCCTGCTTTTCCAAACCAAGGGAACTGATCAAGCCTGATCAAGCACTTTTGGCTTAAAGCCTAATGGTTTCAGTTATTTTTTTTATACAAAGTGACAACTTTTTGTTGCTTTGATAGTCTTAAATATGAGGATTTGCTGTGTTTTCATTGTCATTTAAGGTTGCTAATATAAATGTTAGCTAACAGAAGCACTTTGGGCTTTAAGCCTGATGGTTTGATTGTTTTTTTAAACAAAACGTTCAGTGTTTGTTGGTTTCATGTGTATATTTGCTGTTTTTTTTTTTGTTTTTTTTTTTATTTGAGTATGTAAATATAAATATGTTGTTGCAAACAATTAGCTGGACAGAAGAAGCACTTGGTACTCTTGGAAGCTGTGAAAATCAATTGTTTCTCTTTTTACTTTTGAAGTAAAAAATATATTTATACATTCTTGGTTTGTTTAATGATGGAAAAGGAGATTTTAAGGGTTTGTGTGGACCAATTATATCTTATCTGGAGCAAAACATATCAAACACTGGGGAGATAAATTCAAATTCACTAACTGGTAACATTCACCTGCATTTAACTGTCTATTTGTAAACATAATATACATTAATTTTTGTGGTCCGGTGTTGCCAACTCCGCTTTTTGGTTTTGGTAAATTAAGTGCGCCCCCCCAAGACAAAAATTCACCAGCCGCCACTGGTTGTAGCCCACCTTTTTCGTTTGGTTTCTGCTAAAGCTCACTTTTAGCGCAAAGCTTTCGCCCAATTTTTTTTTGTTTTTTTTGTTTTGTTTTTTTTTTGCTAGTGTTATTTTGTGTGAAATTTGTGAGCTAAAGTCCTCTTTCAGTGCAGGGTTGTAGCCCTCTTTTTTGTTTCTCTTTTGCTAAAGTGTTATTAGTGATTTTCGAATACTTTATTTAAAACAGAGTTCAACATTACACGTCCTACTGCACAGCGCATCACTCCTTAAATTAAAGATGGTATATGCAGTTTTCAGTCAGCATATGTGAATTGTGTTTTTAACCTCGTCAACAAGGGCAGTATCTTATACAATGAACAAAAAACAACAGACTATGAATTCTGTGTTCATTTTAAATGGAGTTTAACTTATATTTTACCGCTGTGGCTCTTACAACATTGGCATAATGGTGCTGAGTGAACCATGTACGTAGCTTACTGTATAGTGGTCTCTTTACATTTAACAAGTAAAAATAAAATAGTTGTAATTGTAGCTCATGATTAAACAAATTTTTAGTGTTAGGAGTTTGTATACAGATGTTGGGTCTTTTGCCAGACTTATACTGAGATATTGAACTGGCAGACCGACATTGTCTTTGCAAGTTACCTCATTGCACTTCACATTAAAGAAGTTGCAATGATCTAATCATTTTATGTGTTTTTGCAAAAGACAGATCTGTAACACTTTCTATGAAGCCCACATCTATAGTGCATTATGAGCGCATTCATAGTGAATTATAATGCTCATCATAAGAAATCATAATGCATTATGACTACACTCATAATGCTTTATGCTGCACTATATCAACAGTTATGAATAACTATAAATCTAGCTTATAATGACTTATAAATCCAAGGGTCTTATGAGTGACAGGTTATAATCTACACCATAGGTTCTACAACAGGATGAAATCAATCAATAGAAAGCTGGGGAGACTAGAAGTGAAAAAAAAGTGTCAAAAAATGAAGAGTTAACAAAGACCCAACCAGAACCACTGCTCATCTGAACACTAAAATGTGCAGTACAGTCATTGGAAAACTGCAAATGTGTTGTACAAACTTGGATTATAACAATTAAATTCAGTGAAGTTTGAGTCAGAAAACTCCAATAATTTCCAGGTGTTGGAGAGTTCTACTGCATATTTGTGAAATTGGATAAAAACTTTAGTGTCTCCAGAAGGAGCTGTGTTAAGTCTGATAAATGTCCTCAGGTGATGTCACTTGAGTCAGCATTGGTTGAAGACAGTGAGTTTCAAAGTGAAAAAGTTCAGGTGGGGTCACTCTGTTGTCAGCTCAGTGTGATTCACAGGACGTTATTTCCTTGCTGAAAGAGTATTAAAAGACCAGGAAAGTCACAGAAACAAGCCTTATGTGATACCTCAGCTATCAATATCAGACTGATGATGTGAAGTGCTTGTCGGCTTGTGGCCCCCCCCCACCCCGGCACATGCCACGTTGGGAGAATAGCAAAGTCTGAATTCAAGTGCTCCAGAAACACAGGCTTTGCTTGGACCATTTCCATTTCGTCCACCTCCGAAAGAGAAAAGAAAAAGAAAGAAAAAGTCAAACAAGTGGTTCTAAAAACCCTCGAAACAAACTGAGCCGACTGAGGATCTGAAAGAGTCGCAGGGATGCACTTGTTGTCCGCCAGCTGCGTGTGTGTCCTCCTCATCGCCGCGCTCCTCCGCCAAGTGAGCGGTTTGGAGACTGTTACAGGCCTGAATGGAGAAACACTCGAGATCCCGTGAATCATTGGAGCCATAAAAGCAGAAGGCAGGGAGAAAATAATAATTTGGGTTTAGAATTTTTTTTTTTTAATTCTTTTTTTTCTTAATTTTTTTCTAAAAAGTTCATTTTCCTTTTATAGAGTAAAAACATGAAAAAAACTATGAGTCATGAGTTACGCCCATGACCATGAATGGACTGTAGTACGCTGTGGGAAAAGAAGTGGTTGTTCCCGTAAGCGTACTGAATATTACACCACCACTTATCCGCTTTGACAGCCATTGCTCTTTATTGTTCACTCATTCGTTGTTGTGTTGTTGTTTACTGTCGTGTTTTAAAGAATCATTTTTGCTCCAAAAGACAACGCCTTGAAGTCTTGTTAACATAAGACTGACATAGAAAGGGTTACAAAAAAGTGAAAAACACAAAGGCACTGTCTTTTCTTCAACTCATTTATTTGAGAAACAAAAAGTTTAAACATTGAAAAAGCTACTGCAGGAAAAGGGCAGACATAAAATACTGCATGTGAAACATTCCTTAATGATATATGGATAACTGTGATCACCAGACATGAGGATGAACAAATCATTTAAACAGCTACAAGAACAAACAAACAAATAAAGGGGGGCAGGTCCACAGAATGCATTTCATTCTCGCAGAGGCACGTCCAAACTATTCCCAAAAAGGGCCGTGTGGCTGCAGGTTTTTTCCTCCGACCGATCAAGAGCACGCAGTCTGACCAATCAGCTGTCTGAAGACTGGGATCAGCTAATGAAATGAGTCAAGTCTGTTGTGCTGCTGCTCGGCTCGAAAGAAAACCTTCGGCCACTGCTTTAACACCTAGAGCTTTGACCTTTGTCCCTGTCTGTCTGTCTGTCTGTCTGTCTGTCTGTCTGTCTGTCTGTCCATGTCAGTGTGATCCATTAGTCCTGTGCTTTTGTTCATTGCAGCATATTTGCAGAGCAGCCTATGAAACACTAATGCTGGACAGAGCAGAGTAGGTGTTGGATACATTCTATATGTAACCGGCAGGTTAGGTCTGCCCCACCACCGCTGTGTTCTAATTACCGGGACATAAATGCGGGTAGCGGCACGCCAGCCGATCTCTCTCTCTCTGTCTGTCTCTCGTTGTCTGTCTGTCTGTCTGTCTCTCTCCCTCTCTCTGTCTCTATGTCTCTCACTTCCTATCAAAAGTTATTCACAAATGAAATCTTGATCCAGGGGGTCATTGGTGTGCAAAGTGCTATCATTGTGATACATGGGCTGGCCCATGCCTGCCCTCCTGTGGCCACTGAGGGGATCTGTTGCTTTGTACTGCAGCATATCTGATGAGATGGCGACGTGATGCACCGAAGGCCCACCGAAGATCTCAGAACGTGTGAGTCAGTGTTTGTCCAATTAAGAGGAGAGATTAAATCTGCAGACCCAATTTACTGTATATAAAGAGAAATTCCTACGTTGGCAAGAAGGGTCAAACGCACTGCAACGGAACGAGAAGAGCTGCAACGAGACAAACGCAAACACAAAGTAAACGCATTGCAAAATGACAAACGCGGTGCAAATGAAAAAAAACGCCATGCAAGAACAAAAGCAAATGCATCCTTACCAAACGCTCTGCGATGAGGGAAACCACGCCAAGCACAAAACGATGAAAAGTCAAAAAGCAACAGCAAACCAAAAAACAGCTGCATAACGACTCGCTTCGTCGGAAGTTCGCCAAACCTGAAGGGGGCGCTGTCAGCCTCGGAAACACTCGGAGGCGAGGAGACAGCTGAATTTTTTCGTCGATCAAAAGTCCATGGAGAAAAGTTAGTTACGAGCACGGTAATGTGATGTCATTTTTTGATAGACGAAAAAAATCAGCTGTCTCCTGTGAAACAGAACAACATCTTCAACAGATATTGAGGTGGCACTACAAGTACTGGATGCGGTGGTGTGTTCCAACTGCCTGCCCTCAGACTCTCTCACTGTCTTCATCATCACACTCTGTCGAACCGTCAACGTCATGGAGTTTTGTGAATCCTGCTGGAAGTTGATGAGGAAGGTGTTGGGGACTCACCTCGGCCACAGTGCCGTTTACACTATGTGCCTCTCTCTCTCTCTCTCTCTCTCTCTCTCAGTGTGTGCTGGAGTGACAGGGTGAGTGTGTCGGAGAGCGTTTGTTGAGCGTGTAAGTGTTTCAAACCTTTTTTTTTTTTTGCTCTTTTTCTTGCACTGGGTGTTGGTAAATGTGTTTTTGAACAGTTTCTCTGTGATCAAACTTTGTTTCATCGCTGGTTTTAGTGTTTTTTTCGTGCTTTGTGTGGCCATTCATTCATGGCTGCCGCGCGTGGTGTCTCCGGTTTGGAGAAACTCACCCGCAGACATGCCATCAAACTCTCTCCACCTTTTGGTGTGTCGGTGGAGGACTGCGGCCTGGCTGTGGGTGAAGTTGTGGGTTGTGGAAGCGTTAAATCAGCTTCCAGGATGAACAGCGCTGTGGTGATTTTCCTGGACAGCACTGAAAAAGCCAGTCAGCTGGTAGAGAGCGGGGTGGTGATTCAGGGGACGTTAACGCCGGTCTTTTCCCTTGTTAGTCCGGTAAAGAAGGTGATTGTGTCTAACGTGCCCCCTTTTCTAAAAAACGAGCTGTTAGAAAACGAGCTAGCTCGACACGGTCAGATCGTGTCCCCCATGAAGCTGATTCCTCTCGGCTGTAAGTCTCCGCTGCTCAAACACGTCGTGTCGTTCAGGAGACAGGTATCCATGGTCCTCAATGGAAACAAGGATGAGCTAAATATAGCTCTCCGTTTCCGTATCGATAACTTCGACTACACTGTTCATGTTACCACTGACACTGTCAAATGTTTTGGATGCGGAGCAGAGGGTCACCTGATCCGTTCATGCCCCGACAGAGCGGGAGAAAAGCAGCCAGCAGAGCGAAGTGCAACGCAAAGCGTGGAGCGAAGAGAAGGGCGCACAGAGCAGCACAGACTACACACCCACAGACACACACACAACTGCAGACAGTGAGGAGCAGGTGAACGGTCAGACAGAGGAAGAGGTCACCTCTCAGACTGAACAGGCAGAGCCCAGAGTTCAGACTCTGGTGAAGGAGCTGGCTGGACAGACTGCCACCAGGGTGGCTGAGTCAGTGTTGGATGAGGTAGAGGACGGTGTGATGGTGGAGGACAGGGTGATGGTGGAGGACAGGGTGATGGAGGAGGACAAGGTGATGGAGGAGGACAGGGTGATGGAGGAGGACAGGGTGATGGTGGAGGATTTTTTAAAAGTAGCAACAAAAAGGAAAACTCCAGAAACCAAAGCCACCAGTGAAAAGGTACCAAAAGTGTCAAAGAAAGACCCACAGTGCTCCTCCTGTCAGTCAGAGGAACACACACAGGACACACAGGACACACAGGACACACACAGCTCACACACGGACACACAGGACACACAACGCACACACAGCTCACAGGTGAACACAGAGGACAGTGAATCGGACACAGAGAACATGCAGGCAGAAACACACACCGCTTATTCTTTCTCAAGAATTCGAGCTTTTCTGAGCAACACGAAGGGGCTGAGAGCTGTGAAGGTGGAGGAACACTTTCCAGACCTTCAGTTATTCCATGAATCCATCAGGTTCTTCTTGAGGAAGTCAGGAGGGCTCGGGCAGCCTTCCTTCACTGACCCAGAGACTTACCGGCTGAAAAAACTGTTGGTTAAAGTGCGGACACAGATAGAGAAAGATGACTAAGATGAAGATGTTCTCCCTCTTCTTCTATTTGTTGTCCTTTGTCTTGTTGTTGTTAACATGCAGCCTAATCATGTGCGAGATGAAGATTGGCTCTTTAAACATTAACGGTGCGAGAGAAGACACAAAGAGAGCTGCTCTCTTCTCTCTTCTTCAGTCTAAAGGACTAAATGTGGTTCTCCTTCAGGAGACCCACAGCACTCCTGATAAGGAGGCGGACTGGAGGAGGGAGTGGAGGGGGGAGCTCATCCTCAGCCACAAGACTAGTAACAGTGGAGGTGTTGGGATCCTCTTTTCTAGAGACTTTCTACCTGTTTCCTGCTCTGTGGAAGAGATCGTTCCCGGCCGGATGCTAAAAGTCTGTGCTGTCTTCGAGAGTGTGAGGATGGTTTTTATAAATGTCTACGCTCCAACCGTTGGCTTAGACAGACTGTTTTTTTTAGATGTTTTAAAGACTGTTCTTACCAACTGCAGCAGTGAGGAGTACCTGTTCCTGGGAGGTGATTTTAATTGCACAGAGAACCCTCAGCTAGACAGGAACCATCAAGAACCACACGCTGCTTCCAGACGGGCTCTGCTGAAACTCGTTGAAACATTTGATCTCTGTGACGTGTGGAGATGTTTCCATCCTGCTCAGAGACAGTTCACCTGGGCTCACAGCAGAGATAACTGGATGTCTCTGGCCAGACTGGACAGAATGTACTGTTTTAACTATCACTTCAGTGTTTTTAAAGGTGTTTCCATCAGCCCGGCGGGTTTCTCTGACCACTCTCTGGTGCACTGTGTGCTGTCTGTCAGAGACGTTAAATGTAAGAGCGCGTACTGGCACTTTAACACCAGTCTGCTAGTGGACAACAGGTTCCAAAAGGCCTTTAAGTCCGTCTGGAGTAAAAGTGATGGAGCAGATCATTCACAGGGATCAGACGTACTCTCTCTCTCTCTCTCTCTGTCTCTATGTCTCTTTGCCCTCCTGTTGGCTCGTCCTCAAGCTTGATGACGAGGCGATCATTTGAATCGTGTGTGTTGGAGCAGGAAACATCTAAAACATGCAGTTCAGGGGTCCCAGAAGAATTAAGAAACACTGCTCATGCACCTTCCTATCAAAAGTTATTCACAAATGAAATCTTGATCCAGGGGGTCATTGGTGTGCAAAGTGCTATCACTGTGATACATGGGCTGGCCCGTGCCTGCCCTCCTGTGGCCACTGAGGGGATCTGTCGCTTTGTGCTGCAGCATATGTGATGAGATGGTGACGTGATGCACCGAAGGCCCACCGAAGATCTCAAAACGTGTGAGTCAGTGTATGTCCAATTAAGAAGAGAGATTAAATCTGCAGACCCAATTTACTGTATATAAAGAGAAATTCAACCTCACTTGCGTTGCATTGCAACCCGAACCCTGTCTCCTGTGAAACAGAACAACATCTTCAACAGATATTGAGGTGGCACTACAAGTACTGGATGCGGTGGTGTGTTCCAACTGCCTGCCCTCAGACTCTCTCACTGTCTTCATCATCACACTCTGTCGAACCGTCAACGTCATGGAGTTTTGTGAATCCTGCTGGAAGTTGATGAGGAAGGTGTTGGGACTCACCTCGGCCACAGTGCCGTTTACACTATGTGCCGCATAATGGAAGAGAGGGTGTACATGGAGGATGCACCATTGCTGAGAGGAGCTGTGTTCTTTGTTGGAATGGCACTATAGAGCGCCTGCTGCAGCCGATCCAGACAACAGGCAGTGCGGCCTAGACAGGAGACGTGTGGAAATCGGGGAGAGCGTGCGTTGGCCTGATGGTTTTTGGCCAAGGTCACGCCCACACATCGTCTTTGACCTCACTCAGGATTTGGCTGTGAAAATGCGCTACGCCTGAGAGTTCAGCTGGAGCGAGAGGAACGAGAAAAGAAGATGATTCCCCAAGATGGAACTGACAAACCAATCTGTGTAGATTTCTGATCTTTGTATAATCTATATACATTTAAGCACTGGAGACCCCAGGTAACTCTTCCCTAAACGTACCTCTTCACTTCACAGTTTTCCAACATATCATTACCTCAGCTGTGTGCGTCCTGACAGACACACAGTGAGCAGTGAGATATCTTCATGCTATTTTTCCACAATTCATGTAAAAATCAACCTTACAGAATCATCGTGGTTGTTTGGTACCCAATTCATCTTTTATGAAATCGTGTCGTCATCTTTAGGCCTACTGTGAATACAGTGCAAATCCTTGTCATCTATGGCAGCTGTTAAAAAAAAAAAAAAAAAGCCGACCTGCTGATCACTAATAGGCCTATATGTTTGATGTAGGAAGATGGACTTAAAAATCAATATCTGAGTTTTGGAGTGGCGGTGCGTCGGAATGGGGGGGGGGAATAGACGGGCGTCCCCGTGGCGGTTCAACTTAAGCACTGGAGCTCAGTGTCAAATGCCTCGTCTCCCTATTAATGATTAAATAAACAAAGAAATCATTTTGTTCTTTCTTTTCCCAACTTAAAAATGCCCCAAAAAAAAAAAAACCTGTGGGAAACAATAGGCTAACTAACCTAAACCATTAGGCCTATAAAGTTCAAAAATTAATAATGATTGAAAAAATAAATGAATTAATAAAACTTGTGGTCCGTGCACCTGTGAAGAACCTGTGAACAGACCACAGTGACAAAAAGGTTGGGAACCCCTGTCTTAAGCTATTTATAGAAGTAGCCAAGCCTTGGCTAAAGTATCAAGAAGTTAGCATCAAGAACTAGGCTAATATGCAGTCACATGGTCAATAAAATTGATCATTTTTCAATTTAATTTCAATTGAAAATTGAAAAAATGTCCCCAAAAGTTAAAAAAATAACCAAGTCAGTTGTCACTATGTTTTGTCATTTCTATGCCGACATTTTCATTAAACCTGTACTTATAGAGGTAAATCTCACGGTATGTCAGCTGACCACTATCACTTGACATAGGCTAGAGGAAGATGGTAAATGGTCCGTATTTATATAGAGCTTTACTACACCTGAAACGATACCCAAAGCGCTTTACATTATACATCACATTCACCCAGTCACACACTGATGGCGGAAGAGCTGCCATGCAAGACGCTAACCACGACCCATCAGGAGCGGTTAGGGGTTCGGTGTCTCGCTCAGGGACACCTCAACATGAGCTCCGCAGGCCGGGATCTAACCAGCAACCCTCCTGTGAAATGTATGTTGGATGCTGGCGTACACAGTCTGGCCTTAGTTTTCGCTCAGAAAAACTGCAGCTAGTCCAGAGAGTTTTGTTCTTCTTCTTTATTAGTTCCACACATGAACAAGGTGCAGGATGCTTGTATTGCTTTATGTTGTGGTTTCCTGTGGTATGGAATAAATACACAATACAGCTATTAACATGTCTGTAAGATAAACACACGAATGATAGCACACAAAGAACGCAGTAAAACAACAACTTTGGTCTATTAATACTTCTTAATGGCCGCACGGGGGCGCTTCAGGCTGCATCATTACAATCCAACACACAACGTAACATAAATATCGTCAGATATTGCAATCATCCATGCATGAAACACTCAACCACAACAGACCCACACGGTTAAAACACACACATGGATAAAGACGGAGTACTACCGGCCCGTAGCAAACATACGTAACTTAGAAAAAAAGTCCGTGGGCGAGAATGTGCATCAGGTATGGTGGCGCGTTACAACACATAATAACAACAAATGCAAACATACTTTGTACTCACGCACAACAGCAAATAACAACATGGATGGCCACAACCCGGTTGTTTAGCGCTGTCTCTCCTGAACAAGATGTGCGCAGCACGCTACACGTAACTTGTCGGTCGTCCTTCGGGACTACTCGGGTCTTTCCGGTGACGTTCGGTGTTGCGACGGTGACGCCCCGAACTCGGCAGAGCAGGGAAGTTTGCACACCTCCGGTTACAAGACGGCCACTCTACCCACTGAGCCATGCCGCCCCGTCATTCAGAGTGATATAATAACCATTTATGAGTGGATGTATTTATGTCAAATGTGAAATAATGTGTTGGTTTTATGAATACTTATGCATACCCTCGTCAAATGAAGTCTTACTTAAATTTGTTTTGTTGGTTTGTGGTTGTTTACACAAGGTAGTGATTGGTTGGAAAACTGTGGAGAGCGAAGTATGTTTAGGGAAGCAATAGTTATTCTCTTGTTTCAAAGTCAGTGTATTTAACAGTCTTAGATTCTCAAAACACAAAATATAGACCTCTATATTACATTATCTGTCAAGCTTTACATTATCATTTTTTTTTAAAAAAAAGACCCACCTGAAAATGTAATAAATCTCCAATAATGTAATAAGGTATTACGTTATCAGTAAAAATGTTATTACAATATCAGTCAGAATATTTTATTACATTATTGGTAAAGTTATTACATTATTGGGTTTTATTACATTTTCGATCAAGTGCAAATTTTATTACATTTTCAGGCGTTATTACATTTTCAGTAAATTATTACATTATTGGGTGCTACAAGGAGATATACTGGCTCTTTTTCACGGAGCTGGTATGAGAAGACGTCTTGGCTAACTGGATGCAGTGAGGCAGCTGCTTTATTTTGCTTCCCTTGCCTGCTTTTCCAAACCAAGGGAACTGATCAAGCCTGATCAAGCACTTTTGGCTTAAAGCCAAATGGTTTCACTTATTTTCTTTATACAAAGTGACAACTTTTTGTTGCTTTGATAGTCTTAAATATGAGGATTTGCTGTGTTTTCATTGTCATTTAAGGTTGTTAATATAAATGTTTGCTAACAGAAGCACTTTGGGCTTTAAGCCTGATGGTTTGATTGTTTTTTTAAACAAAACGTTCAGTGTTTGTTGGTTTCATGTGTATATTTGCTGTTTTTTTTTTCTTTTTTTCATTTAAGTATGTAAATATAAATATGTTGTTCCAAACAATTAGCTGGACAGAAGAAGCACTTGGTACTCTTGGAAGCTGTGAAAATCAATTGTTTCTCTTTTTACTTTTGAAGTAAAAAATATATTTATACATTCTTGGTTTGTTTAATGATGGAAAAGGAGATTTTAAGGGTTTGTGTGGACCAATTATATCTTATCTGGAGCAAAACATATCAAACACTGGGGAGATAAATTCAAATTCACTAACTGGTAACATTCACCTGCATTTAACTGTCTATTTGTAAACATAATATACTTTAATTCTTGTGGTCCGGCGTTGCCAACTCCGCTTTTTGGTTTTGGTAAATTAAGTGCACCCCCCCAAGACAAAAATTCACCAGCCGCCACTGGTTGTAGCCCACCTTTTTCGTTTGGTTTCTGCTAAAGCTCACTTTTAGCGCAAAGCTTTCGCCCAATTTTTTTTGGGTTTTTTTTGGGGGTTTTTTTGCTAGTGTTATTTTGTGTGAAATTGAGCTAAAGTCCTCTTTCAGTGCAGGGTTGTAGCCCTCTTTTTTGTTTCTCTTTTGCTAAAGTGTTATTAGTGATTTTCGAATACTTTATTTAAAACAGAGTTCAACATTACACGTCCTACTGCACAGCGCATCACTCCTTAAATTAAAGATGGTATATGCAGTTTTCAGTCAGCATATGTGAATTGTGTTTTTAACCTCTTCAACAAGGGCAGTATCTTATACAATGAACAAAAAACAACAGACAATGAATTCTGTGTTCATTTTAAAGGGAGTTTAACTTATATTTTACCGCTGTGGCTCTTACAACATTGGCATAATGGTGCTGAGTGAACCATGTACGCAGCTTACTGTATAGCGGTCTCTTTACATTTAACAAGTAAAAATAAAATAGTTGTAATTGTAGCTCATGATTAAACAAACTTTTAGTGTTAGGAGTTTGTATACAGATGTTGGGTCTTTTGCCAGACTTATACTGAGATATTGAACTGGCAGACCGACATTGTCTTTGCACACATAGCACCAATTCACATTTTAAGTTATGTCATTGCACTTCACATTAAAGAAGCTGCAATAATCTAATCATTTCATGTATTTTTGCAAAAGACAGATCGGTAACACTTTCTATGAAGACCACATCTATAGTGCATTATGAGCGCATTCATAGTGAATTATAATGCTCATCATAAGAAATCATAATGCATTATGACTACACTCATAATGCTTTATGCTGCAATATATCAACAGTTATGAATAACTATAAATCTAGCTTATAATGACTTATAAATCCAAGGGTCTTATGAGTGACAGGTTATAATCTACACCATAGGTTCTACAACAGGATGAAATCAATCAGTTGAAAGCTGGGGAGACTATAAGTGAAAAAAAGTGTCAAAAAATGAAGAGTTAACAAAGACCCAACCAGAACCACTGCTCATCTGAACACTAAAATGTGCAGTACAGTCATTGGAAAACTGCAAATGTATTGTACAAACTTGGATTATAACAATTAAATTCAGTGAAGTTTGAGTCAGAAAACTCCAATAATTTCCAGGTGTTGGAGAGTTCTACTGCATATTTGTGAAATTGGATAAAAACTTTAGTGTCTCCAGAAGGAGCTGTGTTCAGTCTGATAAATGTCCTCAGGTGATGTCACTTGAGTCAGCATTGGTTGAAGACAGTGAGTTTCAAAGTGAAAAAGTTCAGGTGGGGTCACTCTGTTGTCAGCTCAGTGTGATTCACAGGACGTTATTTCCTTGTTAAAAGAGTATTAAAAGACCAGGAAAGTCACAGAAACAAGCCTTATGTGATACCTCAGCTATCAATATCAGACTGATGATGTGAAGTGCTTGTCGGCTTGTGGCCCCCACCACCCCGGGACTCCCCCCGCGGCTCCCAGAACCTGCTGGTTGCCTTTAGCGTGTGCAGGTGAGCACATGCCACGTTGGGAGAAGAGCAAAGTCTGAACTCAAGTGCTCCAGAAACACAGGCTTGCTTGGACCATTTCCATTTTATCCACCTCCAAAGGAAAAAGTGAAAAAGGGAAAGGAAAAAGTTGAAAGAAAAAATGTTGTTGTTTACTGTCATGTTTATGTTGTCTTTATGTTGTAAGGTGGAGTTTATTTTTTTTTGGTTGTTGGTCTGTTTGTGAGCACTTGATTGTTGATACTACTGTTGTTTTTTTGGACCGGTGAGCAAATAAAAGTGGTTTGAAAAATCAAAAAATCTCTCTCTGTCTGTCTCTCTCTCTCTCTCCCACCGAAGTCCTCAAAACGTGTGAGTCAGTGTATGTCCAATTAAGAGGAGAGATTAAATCTGCAGACCCAATTTACTGCATTTAAAGAGAAATTCAACCTCACTTGCGTTGCATTGCAACCTGAACCCTGTCTCCTGTGAAATCGAACAACATCTTCAACAGATATTGAGGTGGCACTACAAGTACTGGATGCGGTGGTGTGTTCCAACTGCCTGCCCTCAGACTCTCTCACTGTCTTCATCATCACACTCTGTCGAACCGTCAACGTCATAGAGTTTTGTGAATCCTGCTGGAAGTTGATGAGGAAGGTGTTGGGACTCACCTCGGCCACAGTGCCGTTTACACTATGTGCCGCATAATGGAAGAGAGGGTGTACATGGAGGATGCACCATTGCTGAGAGGAGCTGTGTTCGTTCTTGGAATGGCACTATAGAGCGCCTGCTGCAGCCGATCCAGACAACAGGCAGTGCGGCCTAGACAGGAGACGTGTGGAAATCGGGGAGAGCGAGCATTGGCCTGATGGTTTTTGGCCAAGGTCACGCCCACACATCGTCTTTGACCTCACTCAGGATTTGGCTGTGAAAATGCGCTACGCCTGAGAGTTCAGCTGGAGCGAGAGGAACGAGAAAAGAAGATGATTCCCCGAGACGGAACTGACAAACCAATCTGTGCAGATTTCTGATCTTTGTATAATCTATATACATTTAAGCACTGGAGACCCCAGGTAACTCTTCCCTAAACGTACCTCTTCACTTCACAGTTTTCCAACATATCATTACCTCAGCTGTGTGCGTCCTGACAGACACACAGTGAGCAGTGAGATATCTTCATGCTATTTTTCCACAATTCATGTAAAAATTAACCTTACAGAGTCATCGTGGTTGTTTGGTACCCAATTCATCTTTTATGAAATCGTGTTGTCATCTTTAGGCCTACTGTGAATACAGTGGAAATCCTTGTCATCTATGGCAGCTGTTAAAAAAAAAAAAAAGCCGACCTGCTGATCACTAATAGGCCTATATGTTTGATGTAGGAAGATGGACTTAAAAATCAATATCTGAGTTTTGGAGTGGCGGTGCGTCGGAGCAGCGGGGCGTCGGAATGGGGGGGGGGGGGGGCGGAATAGACGGGCGTCCCCGTGGCGGTTCAACTTAAGCACTGGAGCTCAGTGTCAAATGCCTCGTCTCCCTATTAATGATTAAATAAACAAAGAAATCATTTTGTTCTTTCTTTTCCCAACTTAAAAATGCCAAAAAAAAAAAAAAAAACCTGTGGGAAACAATAGGCTAACTAACCTAAACCATTAGGCCTATAAAGTTTGAAAATTAATAATGATTGAAAAAATAAATGAATTAAAAAACTTGTGGTCCGTGCACCTGTGAAGCACCTGTGAACAGACCACAGTGACAAAAAGGTTGGGAACCCCTGTCTTAAGCTATTTATAGAAGTAGCCAAGCCTTGGCTAAAGCATCAAGAAGTTAGCATCAAGAACTAGGCTAATATGCAGTCACATGGTCAATAACATTGATCATTTTTCAATTTCATTTCAATTGAAAATTGAAAAAATGTCTAAAGCCTACCATTACCCAACTATTATCAAACGTTATCACAGAAATCTGAAGGAACTGATGCTGAGACATTGCATACTCACTTACCAAGTGGTCACATAAAGGGAGAAATGTCTCTCTTGGCTAGCCGCCACCTGAAAGAGACCCTGATCGTGTTCTCCCTTGCAGGCCCTCTAGTGGTCAGGATGCCGGTGTCCAAGATGAATTAATACATCAAAAGCATCATTTCTACAATATAGTGACTGTATAATGGCAAATCGTATATATATATATACATATACATCGTATATATATATAAATAAACCCCAAAAGTTAAAAAATAACCAAGTCAGTTGTCATTATGTTTTGTCATTTTTATGCCGACATTTTCATTAAACCTGTACTTATAGAGGTAAATCTCACGGTATGTCAGCTGACCACTATCACTTGACATAGGCTAGAGGAAGGTGGTAAATGGTCTGTATTTATATAGAGCTTTACTATACCTGAAACGATACCCAAAGCGCTTTACATTATACATCACATTCACCCAGTCACACACTGATGGCGGAAGAGCTGCCATGCAAGACGCTAACCACGACCCATCAGGAGCGGTTAGGGGTTCGGTGTCTTGCTCAGGGACACCTCAACGTGAGCTCCGCAGGCCGGGATCTAACCAGCAACCCTCCGGTTACAAGACGGCCACTCTACCCACTGAGCCACGCCGCCCCGTCATTCAGAGTGATATAATAACCATTTATGAGTGGATGTATTTATGTCAAATGTTAAATAATGTGTTGGTTTTATGAATACTTATGCATACCCTCGTCAAATGAAGTCTTACTTAAATTTGTTTTGTTGGTTTCTGGTTGTTTACACAAGGTAGTGATTGGTTGGAAAACTGTGGAGAGCGAAGTATGTTTAGGGAAGCAATAGTTATTCTCTTGTTTCAAAGTCAGTGTATTTAACAGTCTTAGATTCTCAAAACACAAAATATAGACCTCCATATTACATTATCTGTCAAGCTTTACATTATCATTTTTAAAAAAAAAAAAAGACCCACCTGAAAATGTAATAAATCTTGAATAATGTAATAAGGTATTACGTTATCGGTAAAAATGTTATTACAATATCAGTCAGAATATTTTATTACATTATTGGTCAAGTTATTACATTATTGGGTTTTATTACATTTTCGATCAAGTGCAAATTTTATTACATTTTCAGGTGTTATTACATTTTCAGTAAATTATTACATTATTGGGTGCTACAAGGAGATATACTGGCTCTTTTTCACAGAGCTGGTATGAGAAGACGTCTTGGCTAACTGGATGCAGTGAGGCAGCTGCTTTATTTTGCTTCCCTTGCCTGCTTTTCCAAACCAAGGGAACTGATCAAGCGTGATCAAGCACTTTTGGCTTAAAGCCTAATGGTTTCAGTTATTTTCTTTAGGCAAAGTGACAACTTTTTGTTGCTTTGATAGTCTTAAATATGAGGATTTGCTGTGTTTTCATTGTCATTTAAGGTTCCTAATATAAATGTTTGCTAACAGAAGCACTTTGGGCTTTAAGCCTGATGGGTTGATTGTTTTTTTAAACAAAACGTTCAGTGTTTGTTGGTTTCATTTGTATGTATTTGCTGTTTTTTTTTTTTTTTTTCTTTTTTTCATTTGAGTCTGTAAATATAAATATGTTGTTCCAAACAATTAGCTGGACAGAAGAAGCACTTGGTACTCTTGGAAGCTGTGAAAATCAATTGTTTCTCTTTTTACTTTTGAAGTAAAAAATATATTTATACATTCTTGGTTTGTTTAATGATGGAAAAGGAGATTTTAAGGGTTTGTGTGGACCAATTATATCTTATCTGGAGCAAAACATATCAAACACTGGGGAGATAAATTCAAATTCACTAACTGGTAACATTCACCTGCATTTAACTGTCTATTTGTAAACATAATATACTTTAATTCTTGTGGTCCGGCGTTGCCAACTCCGCTTTTTGGTTTTGGTAAATTAAGTGCGCCCCCCCAAGACAAAAATTCACCAGCCGCCACTGGTTGTAGCCCACCTTTTTTGTTTGTTTTCTGCTAAAGCTCACTTTTAGTGCAAAGTTTTCGCCCAATTGTTTTTTTTGTTTTTTTTTTGCTAGTGTTATTTTGTGTGAAATTTGTGAGCTAAAGTCCTCTTTCAGTGCAGGGTTGTAGCCCTCTTTTTTGTTTCTCTTTTGCTTAAGTGTTATTAGTGATTTTCGAATACTTTATTTAAAACAGAGTTCAACATTACACGTCCTACTGCACAGCGCATCACTCCTTAAATTAAAGATGGTATATGCAGTTTTCAGTCAGCATATGTGAATTGTGTTTTTAACCTCTTCAACAAGGGCAGTATCTTATACAATGAACAAAAAACAACAAACTATGAATTCTGTGTTCATTTTAAAGGGAGTTTAACTTATATTTTACCGCTGTGGCTCTTACAACATTGGCATAATGGTGCTGAGTGAACCATGTACGCAGCTTACTGTATAGCGGTCTCTTTACATTTAACAAGTAAAAATAAAATAGCTGTAATTGTAGCTCATGATTAAACAAATTTTTAGTGTTAGGAGTTTGTATACAGATGTTGGGTCTTTTGCCAGACTTATACTGAGATATTGAACTGGCAGACCGACATTGTCTTTGCACACATAGCACCAATTCACATTTTAAGTTATCTCATTGCACTTCACATTAAAGAAGTTGCGATGATCTAATCATTTTATGTATTTTTGCAAAAGACAGATCGGTAACACTTTCTATGAAGAACACATCTATAGTTCATTATGGGCGCATTCACAGTGAATTATAATGCTCATCATAATAAATCATAATGCATTATGACTACACTCATAATGCTTTATGCTGCACTATATCAACAGTTATGAATAACTATAAATCTAGCTTATACTGACTTATAAATCCAAGGGTCTTATGAGTGACAGGTTATAATCTACACCATAGGTTCTACAACAGGATGAAATCAATCAATTGAAAGCTGGGGAGACTATAAGTGAAAAAAAAGTGTCAAGAAATGAAGAGTTAACAAAGACCCAACCAGAACCACTGCTCATCTGAACACTAAAATGTATAGTACAGTCAATGGAAAACTGCAAATGTATTGTACAAACTTGGATTATAACAATTAAATTCAGTGAAGTTTGAGTCAGAAAACTCCAATAATTTCCAGGTGTTGGAGAGTTCTACTGCATATTTGTGAAATTGGATAAAAACTTAAGTGTCTCCAGAAGGAGCTGTGTTAAGTCTGATAAATGTCCTCAGGTGATGTCACTTGAGTCAGCATTGGTTGAAGACAGTGAGTTTCAAAGTGAAAAAGTTCAGGTGGGGTCACTCTGTTGTCAGCTCAGTGTGATTCACAGGACGTTATTTCCTTGTTGAAAGAGTATTAAAAGACCAGGAAAGTCACAGAAACAAGCCTTATGTGATACCTCAGCTATCAATATCAGACTGATGATGTGAAGTGTTTGTCGGCTTGTGGCCCCCACCACCCCGGGACCCCCCCCGCGGCTCCCAGAACCTGCTGGTTGCCTTTAGCGTGTGCAGGTGAGCACATGCCACGTTGGGAGAAGAGCAAAGTCTGAACTCAAGTGCTCCAGAAACACAGGCTTGCTTGGACTATTTCCATTTCATCCACCTCCAAAAAGAGAAAAGAAAAAGTTGAAAGAAAAAATGTTGTTGTTTACTGTCATGTTTATGTTGTCTTTATGTTGTAAGGTGGAGTTTTTTTTTTTGGTTGTTGGTCTGTTTGTGAGCACTTGACCGGTGACCAAATAAAAGTGGTTTGAAAAATCAAAAATCTCTCTCTCTGTCAGTCTATCTGTCTCTCTCTTTCTGTCTGTATCTGTGTCTGTCTGTCTGTCTCTCTTTATTTTTTGGTTGTTGGTCTGTTTGTGAGCACTTGACTGTTAATACTACTGTTGTTTTTTTGGACCGGTGACCAAATAAAAGTGGTTTGAAAAATCAAAAAACTCTCTCTGTCTGCCTCTCTCTCTCTCTGTCTCTCCCTCTCTGTCTGTCTGTCTGTGTCTTTATGTCTCTTTGCCCTCCTGTTGGCTCGTCCTCAAGCTTGATGACGAGGCGATCATTTGAATCAGGTGTGTTGGAGCAGTAAACAACTAAAACATGCAGGGCAGGGGTCCCAGAGGACTTAAGAAACACTGCTCATGCACCTTCCTATCAAAAGTTATTCACAAATGAAATCTTGATCCAGGGGGTCATTGGTGTGTTATCACTGTGCTACATGGGCTGGCCCGTGTCTGCCCTCCTGTGGCCGCTGAGGGGATCTGTCACTTCGTGCTGCAGCATATGTGATGAGATGGCGACGTGATGCACCGAAGGCCCACCGAAGATCTCAAAACGTGTGAGTCAGTGTATGTCCAATTAAGAAGAGAGATTAAATCTGCAGACCCAATTTACTGTATATAAAGAGAAATTCAACCTCACTTGCGTTGCGTTGCAACCTGAACCCTGTCTCCTGTGAAATAGAACAACATCTTCAACAGATATTGAGGTGGCACTACAAGTACTGGATGCGGTGGTGTGTTCCAACTGCCTGCCCTCAGACTCTCTCACTGTCTTCATCATCACACTCTGTCGAACCGTCAACGTCATGGAGTTTTGTGAATCCTGCTGGAAGTTGATGAGGAAGGTGTTGGGGACTCACCTCGGCCACAGTGCTGTTTACACTATGTGCCGCATAATGGAAGAGAGGGTGTACATGGAGGATGCACCATTGCTGAGAGGAGCTGTGTTCTTCGTTGGAATGGCACTATAGAGCGCCTGCTGCAGCCGATCCAGACAACAGGCAGCGCGGCCTAGACAGGAGACGTGTGGAAATCGGGGAGAGCGTGCGTTGGCCTGATGGATTTGGCCAAGGTCACGCCCACACATCGTCTTTGACCTCCCTCAGGATTTGGCTGTGAAAATGTGCTACGCCTGAGAGTTCAGCTGGAGCGAGAGGAACGAGAAAAGAAGATGATTCCCCGAGACGGAACTGACAAACCAATCTGTGTAGATTTCTGATCTTTGTATAGTCTGTATACATTTAAGCCCCCCCAACAAAAGAAAAAACAAAAACAAACAAAGTTAAAAAATAGAAGAAAAAAAAAAACCCTCCACATGGACTCTGCCTTGACGTGGCGTGGAGGCTTGTATGTCTCAGTGATCATAGGCACTCTCCAGATTGGCTCTGCCCAGCAGAGTTTACTCTTGTTTGGTCAGGCAGGAGGAAGCTGTGCAGGATAGAGCCGATCTGGAGAGTCCCTATGATCACTGAGACCAGACTAAAGAGTCCACAACTTACACGATGTTGAATACATAAAAGAAGGAGGAGAAGAAAAAGAAAAACAAGTCAGGGTTATTTGTATAGCCCAAAATCACAATTTACATCACCCCAATGGGCTTTACAGTCTGTACAAAGTGTGACATCCTCTGTCCTTAGACCCAGCAAGCCTGAAGTGGTATTGCATCGAGATTTATAGCTTATGTTCACTGTTCATTGGAAACTGTTCATCAAACTATCGTTGACAGAGAGACGCTCAGTCGCATAAGTAGGATCGGCCAAAAGACTGAGGCTGTAGTTTGGACTGTTGACCAGTAGATGGAGACAAATGATAAGGCTTGGCAGCTGGGACAGACTCAGCGAGTCCTCTGGAGCCAGCTCCTCAGAGATTTCTGAATGATAGAAATCAGGAAAACACACTAGATTAACCAGCTGTATGTGCCGTGACAGACAAAGAGACCCACCCTTTTTCAGGTTTGTTTGATTTCCTCACCTGTCAAATCTTTTTATTCTCTGTTGTTTTGATTTCCAATGTTATTTCATTGCTTGGTGTGCGCTTCGTTTTTGAACCTTTACTGTTATTGTTATTACTTTATTAATATTTACTTTTTAATTACATTGATCTCCTAATAATAATGATAATCATCATAATGACAATAATACACCATGTCTAACACAACTATGCTGTCTAGCAGTTTCTGTCAGCAGCCGAGTGGAAGTATTTCATTTTAAGCGTCTGATTTCACTCTTTCTCAATTTTCCCCCCTAAAATCAAAGCTTTTGTAACCCGAAGTGTCACAGGGGACATTTTGGGTTACAAAACAGCACAGGGGTGCCATTTCCGGTATCAGCATTGGGAAAATGGAGCCAATCCGATGTACAGAACGGAGGCTACATGCTTGGCCACTCTGATTGGCTAAGAGGGTGCGTGATCGACAGGTGATGCTGTGTAGGGTGGGCTAAAACTTTCCAGAAGGAGTTGGAAGATGGAAAAAGTCGACATTTTAAGCATATTCTGTGTGTCTTAATGCATTTTTATGTGAAATTAGACATTTAAGGCATTTCAATCTGTTGACATGCTCACACAAAATTACCAGGATAACGCCCACCAAGTTGCGCCGCTATTTATTATAACAGTGGAACAGGCAGAGGAATTAGTGATGTGTTGGTCGGACATTTAGGGTTACAAAACATCATAGGCCACCGCCCAACGCATCTGAAGAGGGTGTGTATGAAAACCAACACACAAGAGGAAAGGGAGCCAGAAGCATCCAGAGCAATTGCCTCCCAGAACTTATTTGCCAGAGAGGGCAGAGTTTGGGACTTCTCAGAGCTCGAGGAGTATTGCAAAGATCCAGCTTCTTGTGTCAGCCTATGCCTTCGCCTTCAGAGTCGAGGATTCATACCAACACTCCTCAAATGTGCCCGACAGTTCAGCCAACTGAGAGGTATGCTGATATATACAGCTTTTCTACACTGTGTTACCTCAGTGACTTTTGCAACAGGTCTCAAAAGAAGGATGTCCTTACTGCTGCACAGAGGGATGTTGATTATATCCACCAAAAAATAATCAGTGGCGATTACATCCCCAACACTGCAGTCACATCTTTCAGACACTACTGTGAGGTTATCCTGCTGTTGGAGCACCAACTGACAGGGAAAGAAGTTCATTATTTTTCTTTGTTTCTCTGGAGTTTTTGGAATGCTACTTCAACAACATCAGGCCGTTTTCCCTTAAACAGCAAGATGGAGACAAGACGGACCAGGGCAAGTTCTTCCTTGGAGAAGGTGGGGTCCCATCGTCCAACCCTGCATCAGATTGACAACGGCTGAAGTCAAAGTGAGTAATCAGTATTACTACATCAAAAGCATGCTCTATGAATCTTTCAAGGCTTTGATTTGACTCATAGCAATTAAACAGACGAGGACACATTGCAGCTGTTTTTGTTTCATTCGTTGTGTTGAACTGCTGTCGAATTGGTCTACACACACCCGAATCCCAGAGTAATCCAGAGACAATTTAGTGTGTTTCCACCGTGTGTGATGATTAGATGCTGTTAGCACCATGAGCAGAAGAATCACAGACACAAGCCGCTGGTCTCGGCTCCTATTTGACTGAGATGAAAAGAATTATGAACTATGGGAGAAGAAGTTTTTGGGCCGCCATCGTCTGCAGGGCATGAAAAACATTGTTTTAAATGACACCGACACGGAAGACGCAGAGGAGCTGCTAGTGAATGCAGCCAAGAATGCCGAGGCTTTGATGACAAAAGTAGCAGATGACAGCCGAGAAGCTCTGAAGATTTTAAGGGAATATTAACGAGGTAAAGGAAAGCCACGCATAATCAACCTTTATACAGAACTGACATCACTTCAAAAGTCAGTCAGTGAAAGTGTGACTGAATATGTGATCCGCGCTGAGACCACAATCACAGCTTTGAGAAATGTTGGAGAAACGTTAAGTGACGTTATGGTTCTGAAGGGGCTGCCTGAGTCCTTCAAAGCATTTGTGGTTCATATTGCACAGCGTGCTGAGAACGTATCTGTTGCCGAGTTTAAAACAAAGCTACACAGCTACGAGGACACAGAAGATGCAGGCTGCAGCAATAGCTGACAACGTGATGAAGGCACGCATGCAGCAGCAGAGAAAGAGACCTGCCAGCGCAGGTGACCGGGGAGCAGAGAGGGCAGCAGCGGACCTGGCGTGCTTCAAATGCGGCCTGAAGGGACACCTGGCCAGAGCCTGCCAGCGAGAGTTGTGGTGCAGTCACTGCAGGAGCACCACACACCGGGACACCACCTGCAGAAGGAAACAGAGCAGAGACCAAGACGACGCATGCAATGTCTCCGGGGGGGTCGACTGCGGGGCGACATCGCATATCATCACAGATCTCGCCAAGTTCAGGTTTGATGGTTGAGGTTTGATGAGGAGTTCCAGGCTGAGACACACTGCGTGGAGCTGGCTGATGGCACGAGGTGCAAGGGGGTGGCAGAGCGCCGCGGCGATGCCGAGGTCTGTCTGATTGACAGCAGAGGCAGACATCTGAACACCACGCTGAGGCAGCCCTGTACATCCTATTTTCTCGGTGAAAGCAGCCACTGCCTGCAGAGCCACCGTGATCTTCAAAAAAGGGAAGGATGTGTGACATGGCATGAAATTTTGTGGCACTGCAACTATGATGACATTCAGAGGTTACAAAGTGTTGTTGATGGCATGAAAATTAAAGATCCAACAAAAAAACCCTCCACATTGTGAAGTGTGCACTCCAGCAGAAACAGAGACCCTGACAGGACCGATCCACCCAGAGTCCAGAGATGGTCACAGATATGCACTTTCATTCACTGATGACTTTTCCAGTACAGTGTTTGTGTATTTCTTAAAAAGCTACAGAGAAGTTTCTGGCTGACACAGCCCCATACGGCAAGATCAAGTGTTTCAGATCTCGCAAGGTACTGAATACACAGGAAAAGGTTACCAGGCTCTACTCATTAAACATGGGATCAGACATGAGACATCAGCACCTTACTCTCCTCACCAGAATGGCACTGCTGAGCGCAATTGGCGCACACTTCTTGATATGGCACGGTGCATGTTGATTGAAAGTAATCTGCCAAAACAACTGTGGACTTATGCAGTCCAGACTGCTGCTGTGGAGAACAGATGTTTTAATAAACGCACAAAGCAGACACCAATCCAAGCACTGACAGGCAGACGGCCGAACCTGCCTAGAACGCAGAGGTTTGGGTTGGAGTGTTTTGCTTAAAAACAAGACAAAAGAAAATTAGATCCAAGGTGTGAAAAGGGTGTTTTCATCAGGTATGACAAAAACAGTCCAGAATACATTGTCTACTTTCCTGACACTAAAAAAGTGCAGAAGTGCAGGGTGGTAAAATTTGTGGCTAAAACAGGTGTAGGTCAGCAGACACAGACTAACTTAACATCTGTAGATGACTTTGTTCAGTACAAGTCCAAAAGTCCAGATCACCATGTCTCATTAGAACATAATCCTGAAGTGAGCCACCAGCCTGGAGTGAGCCGCCACCAACCACAGCCAGTAGAGGTCAAGTGTGAGCCTGAGCCCAGGTGTTACCCTTCGAGAGAGAGAAGGATGCCAGACAGATACACAGATTGTAGAATGTCTAAATATGTGTCTGATGACGAGACTGATCAAGTCCAGAAAGAAAGCAGTGGGGGGTAGATGGGTGTATGCTATTAAAAACAATCTTGATGGATCTGAGAAACACAAGGCCCAATATGTTGCTAAGGGATACAGTCAAAAGATGGGTGTAGATGATGAGGAGACATTTTCTCCTACAGCTAACTTGACTAGTATCAGAGTGCTGATGCAGAAAACAGCAAGAAAATTTGATTTTGCACTAAATGGATGTAAAAACAGCCGACTTAAATGCACCAATAGACTGTGAGATTTACATGGAACAGCCAGAGGGGTACGAGGTGAAATCTCACACAAATGAAAAGTTGGTGTGTAAGCTAGAGAGGTCACTGTATGGGCTAAAACAATCAGGCAGGAATTGGAACAAGGTTTTGCATGACTATCTAACCCAAAACAAGTTTGTACAGAACCAGGCTGACCACTGTGTTTACACAAGGGAAACAGAACATGATAAGGTGATCATGGTTATTTGGATTGATGACATCATCATTGCAGGAAGTGATGAAAATGCATTGCAGCTTGTGAAAGACATGTTTACAGCAAGGTTCAAAATGAAGGATTTGGGCAAACTCAGATATTTTCTTGGCATTGATTTTAACCAGAGTGACAACTGTGTGACAATGTCACAGACAAAGTATGATGAAAAAATCCTGGAGAGGTTCAACATGCAGGATTGTAAACCTAGATCCACACCGTGTGAACAAAAACTGAACTACGCGGATGATGCAGCACTGATGAATGATGACACATGATACAGAAAGGCAGTAGGAAGCCTCATCTGTTTGATTGTGTGTACCAGATCTGATTTGAGCTGCATTGTAAGCAAATTGTCAAAGTACTTTACTGAACCTACCGAACAGCAATGGAGTACAGTTAAGCTGTACTGATGTATCTCAAAGGCACAATTAACAAAGAGTTGTGCTACAGGAAAAGTGATGAGAACCTGAGTATAAAAGCACACAGTGAAACGGATTGGCCTGCTGATGTCACTGATAGACAAAGTACATCAGGTTTTTATATAAGCCGAACGAAGGGTGGCACTTTAGTGGCATGGAAAACCAAAAGAAGCCAACCGTAGCACTGTCCAGTTGTGAGTCAGAGTACAATGCACTCGCTCAAAGCCTCTTGAAAAATCTGTCACACCTTAAAACATCTGTGTGAAAAGACTTGGAAATTAGTAAAATCAAAGTGAATTCAACAAAATCCTGAGGTGAATCCTGTATGGGCTCTCAGGTCAATCCAGCAACACCTGGAGTGAAACCTCATCCATATAAGGACCTGTGTTCCAAAGCCCTGGTCCACTCCTTTGATACGTCACAAAGTGGCTTTGATCTATCAGAGATGACATCAACATTCCACTGAGCTCAGGGCTTGAGGGAGGTCATTGGTTTCCATAGCAACAATAAAGACAATATTGAAGTCCTCATTGACAACTGCATGTAAAATAGGGGTGGGACTGTAACGCGTTAATTACGATTAATTAATTACAAAAAAAAACGCGTCAAAAAAAAATTAACGCATTTAATCGCAGTTTGCACTCCAGACACACGTTTGTAAGTGCACGAGTTCCTGGTCCACCGATCACACTGATGCACAAGACGCGTCAGAGCTAGGGTCGTTTCTCAATAGCAGGTACGCAAAGTTCGGACTTGGCAGTTCGGACTCAGCAAGTTCGACCTGGGAGTTCAGTCTCTCCAGGACGGGAGGACGCAGGACGGTCATTCTGCAATAGGAACGGCAGCGTACTTGATGACGTCACCATCGCAGCTCGTCTGCCGGTTATCTCCGAAAACTTTGGAGCAAATTTTAAACTGCGAGCTATCGTGATGAATCGACCACAGATTTTAAGTTTTAACATCCAGTTTCTCACATAAAATAATCTTAAAACCACATTCCGTACTACTAAAACAGTAGTATTTCGAAACTTGTAACTTTACAGTTGAGAGTCCTCTCCTCCGCTATCGTTGCTACGAAATGCATTCTGGGATACGTGGCTGCCCCAAGTTCAAGATAAGAGCGTGGTTTTGTGCAAACAGTGCAAAAAAGAATTCGCCTACCACCGAAGCACATCAAGCCTGCGGTACCACCTGAATGCAAAGCATGTTGCAGCGAGCACAGAAACCGCCGGAGCTGTTAGTGCGAGCAGTCCTGGTCCGAGTACGAGCAAGCGGCGCCGGCAACCCACACTGCAGCAAATGAAGCAAAATGTGGCTTCTTGTGGCAAATATTGTTATACCATTAAACTGCGATTAATTGAGATTAATTAATCACAAAGCCTCTAATTAATTAGATTATTTTTTTTAATCGAGTCCCACCCCGAGTATTTATATTTATATTGGATGTGTATTTTATATATAGTCTATGGGAAACTGTCTATCTAATGATTGCAACATCATCTAAAATCATCATTTATCTACAATGATTGAAATTAATGAAATCAATTAAATTTGAAATGAATGATGCTCATGTTTTGTGTTAATGTTTAAATAATGACGGTGGATCTAGTTGAATGTGATAACAATGTGTAGTGGGCAGTGGAATAACTATTGGTTTCCGTTTGTGATGACTGCTGACTGAGATAAGGGATGAGATTAAATAGATCCTGGAATTTAGCCTGGTCTGGAGCAGGCTAGCTCCACAGAATAAATCTCCATGGTAACTTATCCCATAACATATCCCACTTTCCACTATCCTGCTTTTGGGCAACCGGATCACGGATAAATTGAGCCACGATAACCGACATATCCCGGCTTAATCCCTTATCCTAGTTTTGTGCAACGGGCACCAGATCAACGCTCAAGTTGAACACACACAGGGACAGCGTCATCGTGAAGCAGCAGCAGCAGCAGGAGGAGAGAGAGAGAGAGAGAGAGAGAGAGAGAGAGAGAGAGAGAGAGAGAGAGAGAGAGAGAGAGAGAGAGATCGGCTGGCGCGCCGCTACACGCATTTATGTCCCGCTGATTAGGAGCCTCGCAGAATGAGCATAGTCGTCAGACAAAAGTTCACATTTATCATGTTGGGTTTGACCAAACCCAGTACAATAATCAGATATACGTTACAGAATATAATTGGTCAGTTCCCAAGGCCTGGGCATACCATATCTTTGTTCTGGACATGTGATAAACAACCTGTATGAGGGTGTGTTGTGTGAAGCGTGTATCTAAATGCAATAGACATCACAAACAGAGAAGAGGAGACAAGACTGTCAACAACCAGAGTGCCATCTGCCTTTTTGTTATGAGAAGTGGAGAAGTGGCTCTCACCAGTCATGTTATCCTTACGACTCTAGGCTATGAAAGACATTCATGTAGGTTAAAGATCATGGGATGAAAACACATGAGATGACCTAAAAGGGCCTGATCTTTACAGTTTCAGCTCAGTTCCTTCTCTTTGTCTTTGTCTTTGTGATGGTTGACTTTGAAGAGTTGCTGCTGGATGTTGATGTTTGTCTTCTTTCTGTTCATGAAGCTTTATTGAAACAGGAGTCCGTCTCTGCTGGTCTTTAGCTGGAACAGCTTCAAATATTCTCACAGCTTCACACCATGTTTTCATTGGTTTGAAGAAAACTGTGTTTAAAGCTCAGTCGCAGGCAGAAATGAGCACATCCAGAGTTTTTGAAGACACTGATTGATTTTCTCTTCAGTTCCTGAAATGAATCCAGTGTGAACCATCAGAAATAAAGACAGACTTGCTGCAGCATGAATGTAAATGATTCAAGTATCAATAAAGGTCCAATGTGTCAGAGATGGCCAGAACTTTAGAGTCAAACCACTGCCACTGTCCTCCTGGCCTGCTGTCTGGCTCTGGCATCATGCAGAACCCTCAGTGGGGGGACAGTGGGCCATCAGAGTTTGTGGTCGGGGACCTCTCACACCTGGTGTAGAAGGTGTTGAAGCACAGACCTGCTATTTTGTATATGTTGATATATGTTGTTGTTGTTGTCCTCAGGGATTCTCTGAGACTCCCAGTCATGACACTCCATGCATCCTGGAGCATGTCAGTTGCTTCTGAAGTCCATCACCTTCCTGTGGTCCTGGATGGTTTAGTCCTCTTCAGGTGCTGTCTCAATGTTGGGACCATCTGTATGATGCCGTGATCTGAGAGTCCAGGACACTCACAAGGACGATGGACGAGATTTCTCTCTGGATACTGGAGTAATGTTGATGTGTTTTTACTGCGTCCAGCTGTTGGTGGTGTAAAAACATGTTGCTGTCATTATCTGTCGCAATCTGAGCGTTTTCTGTTTTTTGACAACAGAAATCCATGTTGGTGTCTGTTGAGTTTCCTGTGAAAATCGACAAAATGAGCGTCTGAAAACACATAAAGACGTCTCGACCGTGTCATGAAATTGCTGCCACTGTAAAATAAACATTTCCAGTTGAGGTCATTCAGTCTGTGAAGGAGTTTTGAGTCTGAACGAGCTGCAGTGACTTTTAGTGTTGTTCTTTTTATGCAATGCAGGAATGGACTTCAGGGCCCGACTGAACCTCCTGACATCTGTCTTCAGAGGACAGATGGACCATCACTGTGGGAGAGGAGGCGTCTGGACTGTCTTGCAGTACTGATGGTCCACCTCACGTAAATACACCAACACTGAACGACTGCTTGGATTCAGGAATGAACCGTCTCCTGCAGACATGCTTGATTTAAAGCTTGGATTTTGTAGACTTGGTCAGCTGTGTTAGTGTTTTCTTTGCTTCTTCTTTTAATGAGCGTAGTTTGAAAAATAGACGCTAAGTGCACCCATAAAGTCCACCTCTCTGTTTACAGGGAACTTTCAAGGTAAATTTGTTGGATTTATACAGAAAAAAATATGGCTAAACTGAAAAATTAATGTCCTGTTCGACGTATGGTTGATTACCATAATATATGATGAAATGATGTCTTCAGTGGGTCATCACATACAGATTCAGTTCATATGACTTCTCACTTTTTATGATTCAGACTAAACTAAGTACTCAGACTAAGACTAACCGGTCATATAAACTGAGTTGTTTCCATCCAGAATAGTTGGTTCCCATTTCAGACCTTCTCGTGTCACATGCTCTTCATGCTGCTGCACCTTTAAACCTTCCTGTTAAAACCCCTGATGATAAAAACAGCTGATGCAGCGAGTGTGCTGCCTGGGCGTCTGAAACATCTCATCTTTGGAAACTGTCTTCATGTTGCTGCTGCAAATCATCCAAACCTTTCACACTTCGGGGCTTGAACCCAGGAGGCTCCAGCGTCACACTGACAAATCCTGATTTGCTGCCAGTAAAAATGCAGTGAAGCAACTCATTAACTGATTGTTTTCAAGCTCTAATTTTTCAATTCATGTTTTTATTGTCATGGAGGACGTGACTGATGAACGTCTCAAAGCCCGATGCCTCCAGCGTCAGTGCTGAAACACCGATTCTAACCCTGCATTTGAATCAGGAGTTCGCATCTCGTCGATGTACTTCCCGCTCAGTTTGTTGTGTGTACGCTGTGAAGTGGAATTTTGTTGCGCTCATCGATTAGCGAATGGCTCCTTCCACCATTTGCTTTTTGCGATGTGCTACAAGTTTCCCAGCAGAGCGACGTTCTCATTGAAATCCACTGAAAACTGATCGGTTCACATGTAAAAAAAGGATTTAGTTTCATTGTTCTTCAAATCCATTTTGTCTCTGAATGTAAGGGAACATTTGTGCCTCACAAAGGCACAACATGGCGTGTGGCTCCAGCTGTAGTACATTGGCTAACAGTTCAGCACCTTTGCAGCAGGTACATTGTTGTGCTTGGATATAAAGGTACTTTTTATCACTCGGGGTGCAGAAATGTTCTTTCAGAGGTAACAGACAAAAAAGAGCAAAGATGTCTCATCATCCTGAGTCATTAACACAGAAATGAATTCCAGTGGAAGACACGATGGCGCTAACATGCTTCCTTCCTGACAACACTGGACAAAAGTCCAATCTGACGGCTGCAAGTTTGTTTGATGAGACCCCAAATCTCACAAACCTGTAAACTTCAATCACTTGTAGAGTCACAGTAAAGCAGCATTTTAGCCAAGTCTCCTAAGAGGAGAGAGTCTTTTACAGCTGTTCATTGCTTTGTTTATCTTTGGTTCATATCATGAAGTCCATTGACTCCATCTGACGTCTGCAGCTCCGTTCCTTTCGCTGCTAAACAGCAAAAACAACCCACAGAACGACTCTGACCCTGTCATATCTGATTACAATCATCATCAGAAGCAGCCAGACCAGCTGTCTTTGCAGCTGAAGTGTCCCGAAAAAAACGAAGCAGCTTCAAGCAGACCTGCAAGTTCGGGCTTGTAGAGTGTCTTAAGTTTACTTTCACTTTCTGCCTTCGGTGTGTCGCAGTTTGTTTTCTCCTCTGAAGCTCCAGCTGAAGGTAAAGTAACTCGTTTCAGGTGTTTTTTACTCAAGCTGTTGTTAGCTTAGCTTCAGCACAAACAGCATCGATCTGCAGCTCTGTCCATCGTTTCTCCAAATTCCGAGCTTAACTGTAAGATCTGGACGAAGGAGGTGAAAGCAACTCCGTTAAAATCATCGGCCATGTTGTGTGGATGTTTGTGAGTGTAAACGCTGGAATAAGAGCAGAAGCAGAGCGAGTTGATCCTCAATAGTTGATGTGGAGACAGCAGGAAGGAGCATTCAGAGGGCTGTGAGGAGCTGAAACCTTTTATTTCTCAATTCAATCTGTAACTGTGTCACTAAATGAGCTGTCAGAGCTCTGAACTCTCCTCCAACAGCAACGAGTGTTGCTTCTTTTTCTCACTTTGTGCTTCAATGTGATCAAGAATCAAATAAAGATTCCTCCGTTAATATGACCTGAGAGGGCTTGATTGAGACAGGCTTTTATTTTGAAAGGATCTCTCAGTGGTGGAAAGAAACTAATTTACTCATGTACTGCAGTTCAGTACAGTCTAGATGTACTTGTATTTTGTTTGATTATTTCTACTCCATAAATATTTGACTTTTACTTCATTTTGTGACTTTTCAAATTAAGACTTTAAATCAAAACAAATGATCAGTTTGTTTAACTTCCTCAAAGTCGATAAAACAGTTAAAAGTTGCTCCACGTCGACCAACTCCAACATTAAAGTACTCGTTACCCATCAGTGATACAATAATCCAGTAATCTAACTGTTCAAGGAGCCGTTCTGATGGACTTTGTTCTCACAGGTGAAATCTAATTTTTGTTGCTGCCACATTAGTTTGTGTGAAGTGAAGCTTCATTTTTGATCTCAGTTTAATCATCACGCTGCCTCTGTGGACTTTGGCTCCTTATCAAGGTTCAATGTTCAGCTTTATTATCTTTATAACAGGATTGACCAATGAAATGCAGTTACAGCTCCTCCAAGATTTGACATGAGAATAAAACACTGAAACAGAGCAAAGTTTCGAAAAATATCACAAAAGAAATAAAAACGAAAACTACAGGAAGATACAGTACATATATACATACACATATACACAGATAATCATGTACTGTGTGCAGTATGAGTGTAATATACAAGTTATACTGCAAAACCTGAGACAGTGGGAATGAGGGCAGTGCAAAGGTGATGGTGGTTTTGTGCAAAAGAAGAACAACAAAAATTCAATGTAAAATCCACGAATGCAGTAAAATGTAAAGAACAATTCTCAATGTGAAACCTGTCGAACGTGTCGAGCTGAGGTCCATCACAATCATCTGGAGACGCTTTGTCACAGTCGGTCCACTTTTACGTCATGACCACTTTGTTAATATCGAGGATCGTTCAGCCGTAAAGAAACTTTCAGTCATGTTGAATTTACTGAATATTCCACAAACTAAAGCTTCCTGTCAGATTCAGTCAGTGTGTGTCAGTGGATGTCAACGGTCGTCCAGGCATCAAGTGTGTGTTCACTTCACTGCAGCTTCATGGCGCCATCTAGTGGACTGATAGAAGTACAGCAGCTCGGCCTCACACTGCTGTCTGACTGCATTCAGCTGACACTGATATGAAAGACGAGATAACAGCCAATCAGAGGAGGAGCAGCTGATATTTGGACAGGAGAAACCATGAAAGGATGATTTCAGCTGATGTGCACATGAATGATTTGTGTTTCCTCTCCAGATCAAAGTGTGTGTGAGCTGACGTGAGTTCAGCAGCATGAATCGGTGTGAGGACAGAGAGGAGGGAGTCTGTCCCTCTAAAACCAGTCTGTGTGGGGACGATGACGGCCAGACCGAAGCTCAGAGGTGAGACCAGGATCTCTGACTGTCCAGGACTCGTCTCCATGTCAGAGCACTCGAATCTCTCCACCATCATTATTCACACTCAAAACTCTGTGTGTGTTGTGTTGAAGGCCAGAACAGCAGGACCCACCAGACTCTGCTGGACCTGGACCTGGACCTGGACCTGGACCTGGACCTAGACCTGGACGTGAATCTGACTCTGGACCTGGACCCAGCTGTGTGTCCTTGAAGAGTGAACAGTCGATGGGTCGCCTCAATGACTTTAAAGTAGATCGACCGTCTGCTGCAAAGAGGTAAACTGTTGATAACATTAAAATATTACAGATTCTTGTTTGAACTGCTATTTATCCAGAGTTTTTTAAACCTGTTTGTTTATTTTCATCATCGTTCTTCTTCTCATTCGTTTATATCCTCACATGTGGAAGCTGCCCAGTATAACCAGTCTTCAACTCTTGACTCCAGTTGAACATTTCCTCCACACACACCTTCTGACTGATGACTGCATGAGTATAAAACAGTGACTTGATTGAGGCTAACAGATGCTAACGAAGGCTAACTCTGATTCCACTGAGTTCCTCCATCAAATCAACATGTTGTGGTTTTCAGTCATGTGACAACACAAACACAAACATGTCAGTGATAACAGCTGGACTGAGATCAGCTGCTGTCAAACACAGAATGAAGCAACACAGAGAGTCTGAGGAAACACACAGTCTGTGATTGATGCTGCTGATGGATTCACGAAGTCAAGAACGACACTGGCATCATGGCGCCTCACATCAGGCTGGAGTTGTGCCTCTGTGAAGACGTATGATGCAGAGAAGGGTGTTATGGGTAACTAAAGGCTGCAGGAGCTCAGAGAGGAGACAAAGCTCAAATATGTGTTGTGTGTCAAACAAGTGGACAAGAACAAATACATGTTGTCCAAGAATAAAAGAAAGAGCCAGAGCAACTTCTATGAGCAACAACTGCACCTGTTTCCTTCATGTAGTCCAGAGAAGAACGTTCCAGCTTTCATTTGAAACACAGCTGGATGTGAAATCACCCTCAGCTTTGCTTTGATCCAGTATTCTCTGCTTCTCTCTTTGCTTTTCTCATGTTTCACTCACTTTATTGTGACTCACTGCCAATTTGTGCTGGACAGTTAGCATCCAGTTAGCAAAAGGAACTGGATTATCAAAGGACCTTCAGCTGGTGTTTGTCTCTGTGTGGACGGACATGATGTGAGCTAATTCTTCATGATTCCTCCACAGAGTCCACCAGAAGAGCTCAGAGGTTCACAGTGGTCAGTCTTCCCAGCAGCATCAAACTCACCTGGACGCCATCTTTATGGTCTGTACATGTACAACAGCTGCTTTCACATCTATTCTGTTCACAATAATCTCCACGCTGCACTTTTTAGACCAGTGGACGGTCAGTCTGTCCAACATGGATCTGATGTTTGCTTCCGTGATTTCACTTTTTGTCATTCATATAATCTTCTGTTCCAGCTGCTGGAGGAGAACATTGTCACTTTTGTGAGGAACGAGCTGAAGAAGATCAAGATGGTTCTGAGTCCAGATGACCCAGAATGTTTAGAGAGTCAGGGGGAGGATGAGGATGATGATGCAGAGCAGAGGAGGAGCAGCAGAGAGGCATTTCTGAAGATCACGCTGCACTTCCTGAGGAGAATGAAGGAGGAGGAGCTGGCTGAGCGTCTGCAGAGCAGTAAGAGGATTTCTCTAAAGGTTTAACTGCTGGATCAGTGGAACATTCACTGATGTCTCAACAGATGGACCAAAATATGTTCAGACAAGGCCATTAAATTCTCATCTGAACTTTATCAATCACTTATTGATTTATTTGTTGTGTCTTCATTCAGAACATCTTGCCTCAGTGTGTCCCCGTCAACTGAAAGTTAACCTGAAGAAGAAGTTCCATTGTGTGTTTGAGGGGATCGCTACAGCAGGAAAGCAGACCCTCCTGAATCAGATCTACACAGAGCTCTTCATCACAGAGGGAGGGACTGGACAGGTCAATGATGAACATGAGGTCAGACAGATTGAAACAGCATCCAGGAAACCACACGGACCAGAAACCACAATCAGATGTGAAGACATCTTTAAACCACCTGGACAAGATGAACCAATCAGAACAGTGATGACAAAGGGAGTGGCTGGCATTGGGAAGACGGTCTTAACACAGAAGTTCACTCTGGACTGGGCTGAAGACAAAGCCCACCAGGACATACAGTTCATGTTTCCATTCACTTTCAGAGAGCTGAATGTGCTGAGAGAGAAAAAGTTCAGCTTGGTGGAACTTGTTCATCACTTCTTTCCTGAAACCAAAGAAGCAGGAATCTGCAGGTTTGAAGAGTTCAGGGTTTTGTTCATCCTTGATGGTCTGGATGAGTGTCGACTTCCTCTGGACTTCCACAACGATGAGATCCTGACTGATGCTACAAAGTCCACCTCAGTGGATGTGCTGCTGACAAACCTCATCAGGAGGAAACTGCTTCCCACTGCTCGTCTCTGGATAACCACACGACCTGCAGCAGCCAATCAGATCCCTCCTGAGTGTGTTGACATGGTGACAGAGGTCAGAGGGTTCACTGATGAACAGAAGGAGGAGTACTTCAGGAAGAGGTTCAGAGACAAGGAGCAGGCCAACAGAATCATCTCCCACATCAAGACATCACGAAGCCTCCACATCATGTGCCACATCCCGGTCTTCTGCTGGATCACTGCTACAGTTCTGGAGGATGTGATGAAGACCAGAGAGGAAGGAGAGCTGCCCAAGACCCTGACTCAGATGTACATCCACTTCCTGGTGGTTCAGTCCAAAGGGAAGAACATCAAGTATGATGGAGGAGCTGAGTCAGATTCTCAGTGGACTCCAGAGAGCAGGAAGATGATTAAGTCTCTGGGAAAACTGGCTTTTGAGCAGCTGCAGAAAGGAAACCTGATCTTCTATGAATCAGACCTGACAGAGTGTGGCATCGATATCAGAGCAGCCTCAGTGTACTCAGGAGTGTTCACACAGATCTTCAAAGAGGAGAGAGGACTGTACCAGGACAAGGTGTTCTGCTTCGTCCATCTGAGTGTTCAGGAGTTTCTGGCTGCTCTTCATGTCCATCTGACCTTCATCAAATCTCGAGTCAATCTGCTGTCAGAAGAACAAGCAAACTCCTGGTGGTCTAAAGTCTTTAGAGACAGACAACATGAACTAAAACAGCTGCACCAGAGTGCTGTGGACAAGGCCTTACAAAGTCCAAATGGACACCTGGACTTGTTCCTCCGATTCCTCCTGGGTCTTTCCATGAAGACCAATCAGACTCTCCTACGAGGCCTGCTGACACAGACAGGAAGTGGCTCAAAAACCAATCAGGTAACAGTCAAGTACATCAAGAAGAAGATTGAAGAGACACCTTCTGCAGAGCGAAGCATCAATCTGTTCCACTGTCTGAATGAACTGAATGATCGTTCTCTGGTGGATCAGATCCAACAGTCCTTGAGTTCAGGAAGTCTCTCCACAGATGAACTGTCCCCTGCTCAGTGGTCAGCTCTGGTCTTCATCTTACTGTCATCAGACAAAGATCTGGACGTGTTTGACCTGAAGAAATTCTCTGCTTCAGAGGAGGCTCTTCTGAGGCTGCTGCCAGTAGTCAAAGCCTCCAACAAAATTCTGTAAGTAGAATTTAGTCATTAATAAATGCTCAATCTTTTAACAAAAGAAAAATGAATAAGTTCCCATTTTTTCACTGTTTTCTCTTCAGACTGAGTGGCTGTAATCTCTCAGAGAGAAGCTGTGAAGTTCTGTCCTCAGTCCTCAGATCCCAGTCCTCCATTCTGAGAGAGCTGGACCTGAGTAACAACAACCTGCAGGATTCAGGAGTGAAGCTGCTGTCTGCTGGACTGGAGAGTCCACACTGTGCACTGGAAACTCTCAGGTCAGATCAAGTTACTGTTTGTATTGACAAGCATAGAGGCTGTATCACGTGTAGCTCTGGAGGATGAACTACGATGTAAGTTTGACAAAACAGCTTTCTTTGTTCACTGAGGTTTCCTTCATCAGCCTCTGTGCAGATTCCAAAAGAAGAGATGTTTGGTTCATCAAAACTGTTCCTGCAAATAAGACAAGAGAGACATGCTGACAGAAAGCTACGAGTCGATGATAAATACTAATAAACTCATCAGTTGTTCTATTAGCTGCAGTACCAGTAGTGTCAAATGAAACTGACAGTAAATCAGGACCAAACATAAAACCAGGATCCAAAGTGGTCTCTCGATTCTGTACCTTCATCATTCTTTCAGTGTGTTGAAGATCTGCTGTGTCAGATTTAAAGTGTTAATGTGACCTGAAGCAAACAGAGACAAAATGATTGATTACCAGCTAAATGCAAGAAGGTTCCTGTGGCTGAAAACAACATGAAGCATCAGGTTTGTTCTTCTGTGGTCACACGGCTTTGAACGTCTGGCTCAGCAGGTCTGCAGACAGAACGTATTCCCTCAGCAGAGAGTCTGGATCCTCATAGAGAAAACCATCAGGAGAAGAATTAAAGTTCAGTCTGAAACTGTGAACAGAACCTCGTGTGGAGCAGGTCAGGTGTGGGCAGGGTTTGTTTTGACCAGAGAGAGAGGACTCATCAGGGAAGATGACGACGGCAGGGCCCATCCAATGGCTGGACAGACTGCTGTTGGCAGGTGCTGGTCCAGTCTCAGAGCTGGGTCTGGGTCCAGCTCGCCAGAGAATGAAGCAAAGTGGTGTTTGACGTGTGTGGCCATCAGGAGGGATTGTGACAGCCTCAACCACAGACACAACCAGAGCTCCACAGAACACAGCCTCTATGGCTGACTCAAACTGTTCCTCTGAATATATCACACAACTCTGAGCTTTCAGTCAGTGGAACAGCAGCACAGCTGTGTTCTTACAGACATGAGGACAATGAATGGACGCCTGCGTGGACTGAGAGATGCTCAGTGAATTATTTCCTACCAGCTCAGTGAACTTGTAGCTTAAACTTCAGTGTCACTCACAAAGATAGGAAATTTGTGTTTCAGTCTCTCAGACTCTGAAACTTCACTGCTGAAAATATCTGAAGTATATTCAGATTATCTGTTTGCACAAAACCTTTTCAAACATGGAAAAATATTTCTACAGCTAAACCTTCATTTGTGAGATTTTTTAAATCAAACTCACACATTCAGATTCGTGCATACTATTTTTTCACATTCACACAAAAGACGATGTTCGACTGAAGGCTGTGAAATTATTTCTGAACATCATTTCACAAAAACTAAAAATATCAATGAGCCTCATTTTCTCCCAGATTCATTTTTTATGTCATGTGACGTTGGTTTCTGGATGTTCATTTGTGATTCACTGATGATTTGTTTTCACATCTACAACATGTTTATGATGGAACAACAAAGATTTGCACACATGCTGAGAAGAGACTCAACATTTTAAAATAAATGTTCTTTTTCTTCTTCTTCTTCAGACTGAGTGGCTGTAACCTCTCAGAGAGAAGCTGTGAGGTTGTGTCCTCAGTCCTCAGATCTCAGGCCTCCAGTCTGAGAGAGCTGGACCTGAGTAACAACAACCTGCAGGATTCAGGAGTGAAGCTGCTGTCTGCTGGACTGGAGAGTCCACACTGTGCACTGGAAACTCTCAGGTCAGATCAAGTTACTGTTTGTTGTAAAAGCGTTGACGTCTTTCTTTAACCTCAGAAATCCACACATTTGACAATACATATATTGAATTGCAGTTTTTTTCTCTCAATATTCCTTTCATTTATGAAGTCCGGCTGAGATGGAAATCCTCATTTCTGTGTTGTTGTCATGTGACTTTGATTAGTGGACATTGCTTTATTCCTGATTCAGTCATGATTATTTACCACAAAGGTGTCGCTGAGGACCTCAGGAAGTGAATTGTCAAGTGTGAAGTCGTTGACCTAAAACACAGAAACTGTTAAGAATTATTATGTGTTGTAAATCCTCCCACGTGATGCTACTCATCCTATCAGATCTCTGCGTTTTGAGAGCAATGATTTGACAGACACAGCAGGACCCTCAGATGATCTTCCGTGTGTGTTGTTGTGTGTGTTTTCAGGCTGTCAGGCTGTCTGATCACAGAGGAAGGCTGTGCTTCTCTGGCCTCAGCTCTGAGATCCAACCCCTCCCATCTGAGAGAGCTGGACCTGAGCTACAATCATCCAGGAGACTCAGGAGTGAAGCTGCTGTCTGCTGGACTGGAGGATCCTCACTGCAGACTGGACACTCTCAGGTATGAAGAGGCTGCTGCAGCCACAGTCAGTCAGTGTGAAAGAGGAGGAAGAGCTGGAAACATGTTGTCTGTCTTTTTGGTTGATGGTGGATGTGAGTGAGACGTGAACAATCACACATGTAGGAAACCTTTGTCCTTTGATCACAACATAAACACTGGTTGAACATGAAAAGGACATATTTGTGTTGGAGGTCTCAAGGAGAACATCTCCAGGAACAAACATGATAATGACCTGTTGGTCATAATTGATGCAGTTTGGACAGATCTCTGCATGGAAAAAGAACTGTCTGTCAGTTTGACAAATGTCCTTTTGTCCTCAAAAGACATAAAAACAAGCTTCCAATAAGTCCAAAGCAGTTCTATTTAGTTCGAACTGCTGGAACCTGACAACCACAGGACAGAGCAGGACTTTTGAGATGCTTCATTCAAGTGTTTTTCTCAAAATGTTGGACTGTTCCTTCATCAGTGGAGAACAATTGGACTGAACATGGTCTTCACAGCAAACATGGCTTGTTAATATTTCCATGTGCAGACATCAAGTGGCTCTTCTTGTTCTGGTGAACTTCAGAAAGTTTGACATGAAAAGATTTCGACACAACAGAGTCATGATGACTTGTCTCAGATATTGAATTTATTGACAGTATTCACAATTCTAATGAACACATGAAGCATGGTCACATATGGGACATGACGAGGAGAACCGTGTCCAATAACCAATGATTAAAGCTCTGTTGGTTTGTTCAGTGAAGACAAAGTCAGACTGATTTTTGATCATCACAGGTGGGAGAGCGAGAGAGCGCTCAATGAGTGAAGCAGCTTAGAAGTCAGCAACAGATTGAAATGAGGAAATGAGCTGATGAAGGCAGATTTAATGATGAGAGAGAATCAGTGTCACTGTCAGTGTCTGAGCAGAGCTGAAGAGGTTTAGGGGCAGCAGGGAGAAGCAGGCCGGATCAACATGTTGTGTTTGTGTGTATGAGAGTGATGTAACGTCCATGTTTACATGCTGAAAGAGGAGGTGCTGCTCTGACCCCCCTCCTCCTTTCAGGATGCAGCCTGCTGGAGTCCGATGGTTGAGACCAGGTCTGAGGAAGTGTAAGTGTGTCTTTAATTTGACTGATGAAAACAAAGCAGAGCACATTCAGCCATCTTCAAACTGTGACATCACTCATTCACATCTCTGATGTCATCATCAAACTGTCCATCAATCAACAGATGATGGATCAATAACTGCAGCTGTTTTCTTCTTCTTCTCTCCATCAGATTCCTGTGAACTCAAACTGGACACAAACACAGTGAACAGAAGGATCAAACTGTCTGACAACAACAGGACGATGACGTATGTGATGGAGGATCAGTCATATCCTGATCATCCAGACAGGTTTGACCGGTGGCCTCAGCTGCTGTGTGGAACTGGTCTGACTGGTCGCTGTTACTGGGAGGTCGAGTGGAGAGGAGAGGTTTATGTATCAGTGAGTTACAGAAGAATCAGAAGGAAAGGAAACAGTGATGAGTGTTTGTTTGGATGGAATGATCAGTCCTGGAGACTCTTCTGCTCTGATGGTAATTACTCTGTCTGTCACAAGAAGAGAACAATGTCCATCTCCTCCTCCTCCTCCTCCTCCTCCTCCTCCTCCTCCTCTGTCTCTCACAGAGTAGGAGTGTATGTGGACTGTCCTGCTGGCACTCTGTCCTTCTACAGAGTCTCCTCTGACTCACTGATCCACCTCCACACCTTCAACACCACATTCACTGAACCTCTTTATCCTGGTTTTTGGTTCTGTTCTGGTTCCTCAGTGTCTCTGTGTCCTCTGTAGGAGGGAGAGTCTCCTCCTGTTAGAGAAACACTGCTGAACAGATCAGTTGAGTCTGTGCAGGATCTCAGTCACATCAGTCTTTCAGGTTATTGGAATAAATTGATCAATGAACTTTGTTGAAAATGATTGAAAAGATTCCTCATTTACTTTGTGAACTTCTTCCACTTCCAGTCCTTTAAAGATGGAAGCTGTGATCATTAAACTGTGGAAACACTGTTGACTTGAACCTTCAGCTGTGTGTTGATTTCAATTCTGGATCTTGTTCCAATCAAAGCTGAATGTTGCTGTGAGTGTTTGTTGTGTCTCTCAGATCAGGACCAGAGGTCCACCGATACGGTTTTTTCAGGGCTGATACAGATTATTAGAAATCAAGGAGACCAATAACCGTTAAAATATCAGATATCGTCTTGATTGTTTCACTTCATGTTGTGTTTTCATGGTTCATTTTACTCAACAACATCGAGCTGAACCAAGAACCAAGAGCGAGCACAAACTAATTCCTGATGGCTGATAACACTTGAACTGTTTGTTGACGTATTAAGACATGAGGAAGGAGACAGCAACCTTCAAAATCCAAGACAAGTGACCACAGCGAGAGCAGCACAGGTTTCCCTCAACACCAGAGACAACCTGAGGGACGTGGACCTCGTTAGCAGACGTCCACTTCATTCAAACAACTTTATTACCACCAACAAGTCTTCAGTTTGACCAGCAGAGGTTTTGGTGTCTGATAACATGTCGTGATACTGTTTGTGACTCAAACTTTGATTTGGAGTCAAGTTTCATCCTCGAAAGCAGAAAAAGAAGTTTGGAAATCATTGTTAAACAAATCTGTCAAAGACTTTTAGAAATGTCTTCAAACTTCAATGGTACATGAGAAACAACTGAAAAAAAGGAAACTTTTTTTTTATACTTTATTGTGTCAGTACAGTATACGACATTCCTACAATACACATCCTGTTATTTAAATAACTTGACACAATATTTAGTTTTTTGTTATCTTTCAGCCGTGTGGCACAGTCAAACATAACCTTTCATAACTTAAAATACATATACACAAATACCCCAACAGTAAGCAAAAAAATAAATAAGTAAGTAGTTTTTTCCTTTTTTGGGGGGGGGGGGGGGGGGGGCTTCATCTCTACTGTATGCAGAGGATATATCTAGTTACTTTAATTTAAAACGAGCCCATCTTTTTTCCAACAACTTTTCTTTCTTATTAATTCTATAAGTTACCCTCTCCATCCTATAAATATTCTCTACAGTCTCTAGCCATTTATTTACTTTGGGGGCTTCCAACTTTTTGCAGATTCTTGTTATTTGTTTGAGTGCTGTAATTCTCAGAATCCAAAATAAATATTCTTCATCCTTTCAAAGGCCATTAAAACCTATTCCCAACCATAAAGCTAAATTGGCCCAATTTCCCAAACATCTGTTCTATTATGTGTATGACTTCTGACCAGGTGAGTCCAGATCCTGCAGATCTTTATTCATCAATCATTCATCCTGATTCTCTGCCCCTCAGTTGGGTTTTGGATGTTAAAGACAGACATTAGACATCAGATTGACTTGAGGAACTAACAGTTGACTGATGCTGTGTGGACCAGGATTCACACTGATTATTAGGATCAATATGTTCTGATTGGTATTGATGACAGCAGTGAGATGAGGATTGGTGATATCGTCCACATCAGTATGAGGGTCTGTATTCATATGTGTGTTGATGATGGTGTCTCTGTGAGTCACTTTAACAGTCCAGTTCCATCCAGATCAATATGAAGCATGAATGCTTGTATTGATCACATCACTGTTGGTATCAGTGTGGTTAACAGCAGTCACTCAGACACTTCTAACATGTTTCAGCCTTTTTATCATTGAAAAACACTTCATGTCATCCGTTTTTTTCAGATTTTACGCCGTTTTTTACGCCGTTATGCGCAAAAACAACGCCGTTTTTTACGCCGTAATGAAGTTGAAACGCGACTGAATGTGGCGTATTTCTGGCAGGAACGGCTTGCCATATAAATCACTCAGTGAACTACACTCTCCTGAATCATTTTCCTCTGAGGGTTACACTTTCATGGCGACCGTTGTTCCCCGTTGTTTTAACAGATTTAGTTTCCAGATAAATGTAGTATCTGCTCTTCTCATTAGGACATTCTCCTCCCAGGGCATTGAGATTCTTGTCTCGTAAATACCTTTAACCTAAAGGTTGACAGGCCATGACCATATTAGGCCCTCTTTTGTTGTGCAGTATATGCTCTGCCATCACCATATTAGGTCTTTTTTAACCCTTCTGTGTTAGTTGTGTCAACACAACTCCCCTATATAATGCATGTCTGAGATGCTGTATGTGTGTGTTGATTCTATTGGCTGAAACCACCCAGACATAGCATGCTGTCTGAGATGCTGTACTTGTTTTAATAAACCTGTTTATATATGAACAAGACAGTATCGGCGGAGAACTTCTTCATCATCTTCACTTCATTGCTGCATCATTGATACACAACATAAACAAACTTAAAACGTTATGCTGGCAGTAATGAGGAGCGACGGAGGGAGACAGGGGTGTGTTGTGTTCAAGTGTACCTCGGAGAAAACTAACTTTTTTTTAAACTCTGCTAAATTTGCCACCGCAACAACAGTACAGTAGGACACAGCATGTAACAAATAGTGTATAAAACCCGAAGTTTGAGAAAACGCGTGACTGTCTGATCATCTCATTGCGACAATTTGCGAGGGAACGGTGCATATTCTGTTGGGTGTACGAACACCCTGAGACCAGAGGAGGGCGAACTCAAAGTGAAGGCTACAGAGATAACACAGGGCACAGGCAGGTAGAAACAAAAAGGGTTTATTAACTAAGGGTGTCCACAAAAACGGGAAAACAAAAGGCGAGAGCACAAAAACCACTCTGTACAGTTCAACTAAGGGAGTCCACAAAAACGGGAAGAACACAAAGCGAGAGCAAAAACACGCTCTGAAGAATCTGAGCTCCAACTCCTCTCACAACCGAGGCTGGGCTGAGGGCTATCCACAGGGCGAGATGCTCCTAAAACAAAAAGCAGAGCACAGGTCAGCGGACCGAGAAAGACACAGGGGATCAGAAGACTGGCAGAGGAACACACAATACCACGGAGGTAAGCAGACGATCTGACGAATACTGGAGAGAAGAGCCGGGGTTAAATGCAGCAGTTGATTGGAAGGTGATGAGGTGATGACATGCAGGTGTGTGAGAGGAGGCGGGTAGGAGGGGCTGCCGAAACAGGTGCAGCCTCTCAACACGGACCTGGACAGACAAGGGAAGACAGACAAGACCACAAGGGGGCAAGGAAACAGGGAAAACACAGGGAAAAAAGGGGAAGACAGAGCCCTGCCTGACATATTCAGTGTGAATCCTTCACTGAATGTACTGTGGGGTATACGTTCAGTGAACGGATCACTCACTGAGCCCAATTTGCCGAGTAGACCAGTTAAATGGCATACCATAGGATAGGACACTTAAAACATCATGATTTATAATATAGTTATATATAGTTTTATATTTACAAATGTGTTTGTCAAAGCAACACAGTCACAACACTCTCGTCTCCTGGTCCTGGAAGCTGTGAACTGAACTGAAACTTGAACCGTTCAGCCGTATATCAGTTCAGGAGTCGCAGGCTCCTCCTGCCAAGCACTGAATGATTCGGTGATTCAGTGAACGAATCTTTTGAACGAATCTTTCTAGTGAACTGATTCTAGTGATTCAGTACATCTAAAAGAACTGGCGTGCCCATCACTACTATGCTGTATCTACTACCCAGCACTTTGGATGTGCTCTAAACACTCGCCCACCCAAGTTCTCTGATTGGCTGAAGACGCAATCTTACTAAACCTTAGCCAATCCTCATTGCTTATGTGGTTATCTCACCCCCTCCCTTGTCACTCTGCAACACTCTCACATGCTCACTACGCTGCAGATTAGTTATGAAGTCGGTGATATATTTTTAGGCGGCTTCAGTAACGTGCAGTAACGTAGTAAGAGTAATTAGTTAGATTACCCGTTACTGAAAAAAGTAACGGCGTACCAGGCTTAATCGGTTGCACAAAGACCAAGCCAGGATGAGCAGACACGGACACTTGACATTCATCAAGCCAAGTGAAACCTATCCTGGATAAGTATGTGCACGCAGCTTCTTCAAATAGACCCCGCCGTCGATCACAGATTCACCGATTCAGCAACGGCGTACTTTTCCCCGTCGGTGGCAGAAATCCTCATGGAGGCTGAAGAGGAGGTGAAGGACCAAATTAAAAAGAAAGGCAACACCACCACAGTTATAAAACAACGAGAGGAAGCGTGGCAAAGTATTGCAGACCGCCTGAATGCGCAAGCAGCACACAAATACACACTTACTGCTCCGCAGAAACCATCACAATTACAATCCAAATAGTTAATTAACATCTCCAAAAACGTAGTTGTACTCTGATTATGAATCAGTTGAAATTGTAAGTGAAATTGAAATCAGAAGAAGAATCAGAATTAGAAAAAGCTTTATTGCCAAGTACGATTTTGCACATACAAGGAATTTGTTGTGGTGAGGTTGGTGTATGACACATCTACTAAAAATAAGTACAAAATATAACAATATAAATACATACACACAAGAAATTGACTGCAGATGTGAGTGAAATTGTTTAAATGTAACTCCATCAGACTCTATAACTCCTTGATAATTTCCCTTTGGAATAAATAAAGTTGATCTTATCTCATGTATGTTGTTTTAGCATATAAGTGTGTGTGTGTGTGTGTGTGTGTGTGTGTGTGTGTGTATAAACATGAATGGGACATGGCAGCAAGTCAAGATTAAATACAAGAACATCTTGCAGAATGGTAAGTGTCCTGACTAATACTTAAGAATGCACAATAACCACTTTTTACATCATAGCTGTGTCAAGAATGTCACTCTATTCATGAGGTTGTGATGATGAGATTTTGTATTGACAGGTGAATTCTCTGGTGTCTCGCTGGGGGACAGGGGGTATGCCTGCTAGCCTTTTCTCCTGACACCGTACACAGACCCCCAGGAAGCACAGCAGGCCTACAATCATGCCCATGCCAGGACGAGGGCCAGGATTGAAATGACCTTTGGCCTCCTGAAGGCACACTTTCATTAGGTGTGTCCCAATTCAGGGGCTGCATCCTTCGGAGGACCCAGCCTACGCGGTCTCTGGAGGCTGGGTCCTGCGGAGGATCCTCCGTCGGCCGCACCAACTATCGGTAAATGAGACGGTCTAGCCTTCGGAGCGTGTCCTGATTGCGTCACGACGTCATAACTTCTTCCCTCCTAACCCGGGAAAAACACACGTAGGGGGTGCAGAGATGCGCCCGTACAGCTCCTATCGCTTGTAAGAGGCGCGAAATGTAGCCTATTATACAACTTACAAATTCACCTGATGTGAATATCTTCACAGCTTCGCGTCGGACGGTTCACGCCTCCGCGTCGTCCATCCATTTCTGATAATGGACACCTCGAAGGGCGTTATCCCGCTTATACCATGGTCACTTACGAAAGAAATAAATATTAAATCAATTATTAATACGTTATTTTTTTTTTTTTTTTTACCGTTAACATCGTAAGTTTTTAACAAGAGGCGGCTGAGTGGACTATTTAATATCGCTCGTTGTGACGCGTTGCCAAGGTAACCGGCTCTGGCCACAGAACCTGCAGCTCGGTCGGCGCAACTGTTATATTAGACCTAATCAGTGGAGGGAAGTGACGTGATTGCTTAACGTTATGTTACGTGATACAAAGTATCATTTCAGAGGGCAAGTGCACCTCTTACCGCTTGTGTGTGTCCAGAGGATGATGCCAAATTTTGTTTCAAAGACTCAAAGTCCACAGATAGTTTCCTAAATCATTTTTATTGCAAGAAATATTATCCACCATTCACTCTGATCATTAAATGTGGTTAAAGGAAACTATAAAATCACTCATGTTTTCTACTGTCTTGCCGTTGTGTTAAATAAACTGTGAAATAATGTATGTTCTGAGTTTCTGTTGCCACGGTTACCAACTAGCGTTTGGTAACCGTCAGGCTAGACAATCGGGCTATTTGACCGGAACGTTTTTATAGTTGTCCTACAACTCTTTTTAACGGAGACCCTGCAGCGAATCACAATCGAGTATTCACCCAAAATAAGATATTGGTTGACATGCGAGCTTGTAACATTTGTAAGTGAAGAGTTTTAATAAGGCTAACTGTTAACTGAACTCCTCATATCAACAGGTCACCATTATTAAAAAAAACAATCGGTGCGCAAAGCATCTTGGGATATGGGAGGCCGTGAAGGATAGTAGCGACGCATCCTCCAAATACAGGGAAAAGGAGGACGCATTTGTCGGCTGCATTTGTCGGATCCTTCGAATTTGGACGAATTGGGACAGCCTTCGCGCAGCGTTATGACGTAAGCGGCCTTCAAATCCATCCTCCGAAGGATGCAGCCCCTGAATTGGGACACACCTTTTGTCACCGTAGGGAAGGTGAGGTGAGGTGGATTCAGTTGGCTGCAATCAGCAACCTCACCACTAGGTGCCACTGAATCCTCCTCACTGGACCTTTCATTGGTGATGATGTGTTGCCTCCTGGTGTTGAAAAGATAAACTGCATGATGTCAGTTTCACTGACACAGATGACATGAAGTGTTTTTCAATGATGAAAAGGCTGAAACATGTTATTAGAAGTGTCTGAGTGACTGCTGTTAACCACACTGATACCAACAGTGATGTGATCAATGCAAGCATTCATGCTTCATATTGATCTGGATGGAACTGGACTGTTAAAGTCACTGACAGAGACACCATCATCAACACACATATGAATACAGACCCTCATACTGATGTGGACAATATCATCAATCCTCATCTCTCTGCTGTCATCAATACTGATCGGAGCATATTGATCCTAATAATCAGTGTGAATCCTGGTCCACACAGCATCAGTCAACTGTTCGTTCCTCAAGTCAATCTGATGTCTAATGTCTGTCTTTAACATCCAAAACCCAACTGAGGGGCAGAGAATCAGGATGAATGATTGATGAATAAAGATCTGCACGATCTGGACTCACCTGGAGACTCTTCCATGGCTCCCACAGACCGTCAGAATACCAAGTCCACCTGCAACCATCTCCACCATCCAACACTCAATAAATAAAGTCAGCACATTGTGCATTTAACCAGCCTTGATGGAAGACATAATGAGAGAAATTATTGTTAATTTCATATCATTTCCATTATTTTGTGGTTCATTTTTGGTGATGATGAAGCCTCCTCAGGCCAGTTTTTTAACCCGTTTTTCTGTCGTTGTTTTTCCTCTTTTTCCATCGAATACGAAGAAGCTGCAGGACAGAAAAACTCCCATTAAAATCAAACTGATTTTTCACAATAAATTCTGCGTCTCTGGTTCATGTTGATCAAGTTTCCTTTTTTTTTCGACTGACTTTCGGTCTGACTGCACGCGAGTGGATGTCACTGAGTGAGGCTCCTCACAAACCTCCAAATGTAACTCGAAAATAGCTCAAATTAGAACTCAAGTGTAATGAATACTTAAATCATATTTGTCAAGGGGTATGAATCTGAGATCTGGAGCAGTTACTCAGGAAATGTGGGCTGGAAATAAGACAAAGGAAACGCACGTGACAAACAAATCAAAAGAAATGGAAATGAGTCGGCTTGAACAAAGCCTCAAAAGTATGCTGACGGACTTCAAAGGAGATATTTCCAAACAGATTGGGGAACTCCGGTTGGACTTCGAAAACTTTTCATCAGAAATGAAGCAAATGCGGAAAGACGTGAATGAAGTCCGGTCTACTCTAGGAAAGGCTGTGAGGAATATTGGAGAAGCTGAACAAAGGATCAATCAGCTGGAGGAGAGACAGGTGACCACAAATGTGACGGTAAAACACCTGTTACAAGAACAAAAAAAGATGAATGAAAAGTTGGAGTACCTCGAAAACAAATCAAGGCAGAACAATGTACGAATTTACTGAGTGAGAGAAGGAGCAGAGGGGGATGATGCGGTGAGATTTATCAAATCAGTGCTTGTGGAAAAGCTGGAGATCCCTGCCGACACAAAAAGTTCTGCAAGCAGCCTGGTCAAAAAAAGAGGTTAAAGTTGGAGATGACCGGATTTATTTTTCCCAAGATTTCTCGAGCAGGATACAGAAAGAAAGAAGTGGGTATGCCTCAATAAGAAGACAGCTGAAAGAAAAAAAGTGAAATCACACATAATATATCCAGCCAGATTGAGAGTCTTTGGAGATGGGGGGTCCGTGACATACAACACCCTGGAGGATGCAGAAGCACACCGACAGGAGCAGGGAATACTCTCCACCACCAACCTGAGGCCGCATCACGTGCTGGTGGGCGCAGCGGAGGCTCAATCCAAGCCATTCCAGAAAACGCATAACTAGAAGCACAGCGGAGGCGGAGAGACTGTAACCGGACCTCTGGAAGACTTGGAGTTAAAACTGTGAAAATGACTTCCAACTGGGAAATGGAAATTATCTCAAACTAAGTGGACAGTTCTCTCTCTCTCTCTCTCTCTCTCTCTCTCTCTCTCTCTCTCTCTCTTTTTATATAAAGGAAACATAGGATAAAACGGTTTTTTTTGGTCCCTCAAAGAGAAGACTTTAATAACGATTAATGCTGGGGAACTAAAGGACTGGAAGTGGAAGAAGTTCACAAAGTAAATGAGGAATCTTTTCAATCATTTTCAACAAAGTTCATTGATCAATTTATTCCAATAACCTGAAAGACTGATGTGACTGAGATCCTGCACAGACTCAACTGATCTGTTCAGCAGTGTTTCTCTAACAGGAGGAGACTCTCCCTCCTACAGAGGACACAGAGACACTGAGGAACCAGACCAGAACCAGAACCCAAAGCCAGGATAAAGAGGTTCAGTGAATGTGGTGTTGAAGGTGTGGAGGTGGATCAGTGAGTCAGAGGAGACTCTGTAGAAGGACAGAGTGCCAGCAGGACAGTCCACATACACTCCTACTCTGTCAGAGACAGAGGAGGAGGAGGAGGAGGAGGAGGAGGAGGAGATGGACATTGTTCTCTTCTTGTGACAGACAGAGTAACGACCATGAGAGCAGCACAGACTCCAGGACTGATCATTCCATCCAAACACACACTCATCACTGTCTCCTTTCCTTCTGATTCTTCTGTAACTCACTGATACATCAACTCTTCTTCTACACTCGACCTCCCAGTAACTGCGACCAGTCAGACCAGTTCCACACAGCAGCTGAGGACACTGGTCAAACCTGTCTGGATAATCAGGATATGATTGATCCTCCTTCACATACGTCATCGTCCTGTTGTTGTCAGACAGTTTGATCTCCCTGTTCACTGTGTTTGTGTCCAGTTTGAGTTCACAGGAATCTGATGGAGAGAAGAAGACGAAAACAGCTGCAGTTATTGATCCATCATCTGTTGATTGATGGACAATTTGATGATGACATCAGAGATGTGAATGAGTGATGTCACAGTTTGAAGATGGCTGAATGTGCTCTGCTTTGTTTTCATCAGTCAAATTAAAGACACACTTACACTTCCTCAGACCTGGTCTCAACCATCGGACTCCAGCAGGCTCCACCCTGAAAGGAGGAGGGGGGGTCAGAGCAGCACCTCCTCTTTCAGCATGCAAACATGGACGTTACATCACTCTCATACACACAAACACAACATGTTGATCCGGCCTGCTTCTCCCTGCTGCCCCTAAACCTCTTCAGCTCTGCTCAGACACTGACAGCGACACTGATTCTCTCTCATCATTAAATCTGCCTTCATCAGCTCATTTCCTCATTTCAATCTGTTGCTGACTTCTATTCTAAGCTGCTTCACTCATTGATCGCTCTCTTGCTCTCCCACCTGTGATGATTAATAATCAGTCTGACTTTGTCTTCACTGAACAAACCAACAGAGCTTTAATCATTGATTATTGGACACGGTTCTCCTCGTCGTGTCCCATATGTGACCATGCTTCATGTGTTCATTAGAAGTGTGAATACTGTCAATAAATTCAATATCTGAGACAAGTCATCATGACTCTGTTGTGTGGAAATCTTTTCATGTCAAACTTCCTGAAGTTCACCAGAACAAGAAGAACCACTTGATGTCTGCACATGGAAATATTTACAAGCCATGTTTGCTGTGAAGACCATGTTCAGTCCAATTGTTCTCCACTGATGAAGGAACAGTCCAACATTTTGAGAAAAACACTTGAATGAAGCATCTCAAAAGTCCTGCTCTGTCCTGTGGTTGTCAGGTTCCAGCACTTTGAACTAAATAGAACTGCTTTGGACTTATTGGAAGCTTGTTTTTATGTCTTTTGAGGACAAAAAGGACATTTGTCAAACTGACAGACAGTTCTTTTTCCATGCAGAGATCTGTCCAAACTGCATCAATTATGACCAACAGGTCATTATCATGTTTGTTCCTGGAGATGTTCTCCTTGAGACCTCCAACACAAATATGTCCTTTTCATGTTCAACCAGTGTTCATGTTGTGATCAAAGGACAAAGGTTTCCTACATGTGTGATTGTTCATGTCTCACTCACATCCACCATCAACCAAAAAGACAGACAACATGTTTCCAGCTCTTTCTTCTCTTTCACACTGACTGACTGTGGCTGCAGCAGCCTCTTCATACCTGAGAGTGTCCAGTCTGCAGTGAGGATCCTCCAGTCCAGCAGACAGCAGCTTCACTCCTGAGTCTCCTGGATGATTGTAGCTCAGGTCCAGCTCTCTCAGATGGGAGGGGTTGGATCTCAGAGCTGAGGCCAGAGAAGCACAGCCTTCCTCTGTGATCAGACAGCCTGACAGCCTGCAAACACACAGAACAACACACATGGAAGATCATCTGAGGGTCCTGCTGTGTCCGTCAAATCATTGCTCTCAAAACACAGAGATCTGATAGGATGAGCAGCATCATGTGGGAGGATTTACAACACATAATAATTCTCAACAGTTTCTTTGTTTTAGATCAACGACTTCACACTCGACACTTCACTTCCTGAAGGTCCTCAGCGACACCTTTGTGGTAATTAATCTTGACTGAATCAGGAATAAAGCGACGTCCACTAATCAAAGTCACATGACAACAACACAGAAATGAGGATTTCCATCTCAGCCAGACTTCATTCATGAAAGGAACATTGAGAGAAAAAATCTGGCAATTAATGTACGTATGTGTCAAATGTGTGGACTTCTGGGGTTAAAGAAAGACGGCAACGCTTTTACAACAAACAGTAACTTGATCTGACCTGAGAGTTTCCAGTGCACAGTGTGGACTCTCCAGTCCAGCAGACAGCAGCTTCACTCCTGAATCCTGCAGGTTGTTGTTACTCAGGTCCAGCTCTCTGAGACTGGAGGACTGAGATCTGAGGACTGAGGACAGAACTTCACAGCTTCTCTCTGAGAGGTTACAGCCACTCAGTCTGAAGAACAAGAAGAAAAAGAACATTTATTTTAAAATGTTGAGTCTCTTCTCAGCGTGTGTTCAAATCGTTCCTGTCACAAACATGTTGTAGATTTTGATTCGTTGTTTTCACGTCTGTAATAACACAGTCATATGTCCTACATGAAGGGACAGTGTCAGACCTGAATCCAGTTCCTGAGTCTCATGTTTAAACCTGCTGGATGAAGTTTAAAGTTTCAGACTCTCGAATGTGCAGTTAGAAATAAACTGGAGGCTCTGAGAGTGACTGAGTGCTGAAACAAATATATGAAGTGAACGATTTTTTTTTTTTTCCATAGCACCTTTCATATATGAAAATGCAACACAAGGTGCTTGACAAAAGAAAAAAACATAAAACAGGAATATAATTGAAAGAAGAACACACCCATAGACCTACAAAACCACCGCACAACATGCACACACACACACTCATATACCCACACACAAACACATACACGATTTAAATGATCAGCAGTTTTCTGCCAGCATTCCTCTCTCATCTTATGTGCAGCAACAGTCTTGATTTTCATCTTTTATTTTTTACATTCTCCAAAGCTCTCCATTATAACAACCTGTTCCTCTGGACTGAAGGAGGGGGGACATGATTGGACCTTTTTGTGGTGACAAAGAGTCAAATGATGAAGCAAACATCTCTTTTTATGGGAACGTGCACAGAGCCTGATGAAGGAAACCTGAGTTAACAAAGGAAGCTGATAACCACCGTTGTGATGCCGTTATCTGTGCCTGGAGTTCATGTTTAGTTGAGGCAGCTCACACAGAGGAAGCCTGGCTTGGTCCAGTTTGTTTTGTCCTTCATCCCACTGAGCTTCGCATGAGACAGCCTCTGTGTTTGACTCAAACTGCTGACTCATAGTCTTTCAGAATTCATGTTTCCCATGACTCAGCACTCTGATCAATAGTCAAATTATTTCTGATCATTATTTCACAAACTCAAAATCATCAATCTCAGTCAGACATCTGAAAATAAACAAAGTAGACTGAAAGACTCAAATCCTGACATGAGAGAGACTGTTTAAACTGAATGAATCTCTAAATGTACAGAACAAACTTAAATCTGTCAACACAAACAGTAACTTGATCTGACCTGAGAGTTTCCAGTGCACAGTGTGGACTCTCCAGTCCAGCAGACAGCAGCTTCACTCCTGAATCCTGCAGGTTGTTGTCACTCAGGTCCAGCTCTCTCAGACTGGAGGACTGAGATCTGAGGACTGAGGACAGAACTTCACAGCTTCTCTCTGAGAGGTTACAGCCACTCAGTCTGAAGAGACACAGGAAAGAAGCAAACAGTAAGTTAGATATCAGAGTATTTATTGATGAAGAAACTTCACTATCTCTATACTTACAGAGCTTTGTTGGAGGCTTTGACCACTGGCAGCAGCCTCAGAAGAGCCTCCTCTGAAGCAGAGAATTTCTTCAGGTCAAACACATCCAGATGTTTTTCTGATGACAGTAAGATGAAGACCAGAGCTGACCACTGAGCAGGAGACAGTTTATCTATGGAGAGTTTTCCTGAACTCAAGGACTGTTGGATCTGATCCACCAGAGAACGATCATTCAGTTCATTCAGACAGTGGAACAGATTGATGCTTTGCTCTGCAGAAGGCGTCTCTCCAATCTTCTTCTTGATGTACTTGACTGTTACCTGATTGGTTTCTGAACCACTTCCTGTCTGTGTCAGCAGGCCTCGTAGGAGAGTCTGATTGGTCTGCAGGGAAAGACCCAGGAGGAATCGGAGGAACAAGTCCAGGTGTCCATTTGGACTCTGTAAGGCCTTGTCCACAGCAGTCTGGTGGAGATGTGTCTCTGCAGGTGTGAGTCTTCTGGATTTAGATTTCTTCAAGGTTCTTTGTTCTTCTGACAGCAGATTGACTCCAGACTTGATGAAGGTCAGATGGACATGAAGAGCAGCCAGAAACTCCTGAACACTCAGATGGACGAAGCAGAACACCTTGTCCTGGTACAGTCCTCTCTCCTCTTTGAAGATCTGTGTGAACACTCCTGAGTACACTGAGGCTGCTCTGATATCGATGCCACACTCTGTCAGGTCTGATTCATAGAAAATCAGGTTTCCTTTCTGCAGCTGCTCAAAAGCCAGTTTTCCCAGAGAGTCAATCATCTCCCTGGTCTCTGGAGTCCACTGAGGATCTGACTCAGCTCCTCCATCATACTTGATGTTCTTCACTTTGGACTGAACCACCAGGAAGTGGATGTACATCTGAGTCAGGGTCTTGGGCAGCTCTCCTTCCTCTCTGGTCTTCATCACATCCTCCAGAACTGTAGCAGTGATCCAGCAGAAGACTGGGATGTGGCACATGATGTGGAGGCTTCGTGATGTCTTGATGTGGGAGATGATTCTGTTGGCCTGCTCCTTGTCTCTGAACCTCTTCCTGAAGTACTCCTCCTTCTGTTCATCAGTGAACCCTCTGACCTCTGTCACCATGTCAACACACTCAGGAGGGATCTGATTGACTGCTGCAGGTCGTGTGGTTATCCAGAGGCGAGCAGAGGGAAGCAGGTTCCTCCTGATGAGGTTTGTCAGCAGCACATCCACTGAGGTGGACTTTGTAACATCAGTCAGGATCTCATTGTTGTGGAAGTCCAGAGGAAGTCGACACTCATCCAGACCGTCAAGGATGAACAAAACCCTGAACTCTTCAAACCTGCAGATTCCTGCTTCTTTGGTTTCAGGAAAGAAGTGATGAACAAGTTCCACCAAGCTGAACTTTTTCTCTCTCAACACATTCAGCTCTCTGAAAGTGAATGGAAACATGAACTGTATGTCCTGGTGGGCTTTGTCTTCAGCCCAGTCCAGAGTGAACTTCTGTGTCAAGACTGTCTTTCCAATGCCAGCCACTCCCTTTGTCATCACTGTTCTGATTGGTTCATCTCGTCCAGGTGAGGGTTTAAAGATGTCTTCTTGTCTGATTGTGGTTTCTGGTCCGTGTGGTTTCCTGGATGCTGTTTCAATCTGTCTGACCTCATGTTCATCATTGACCTGTCCAGTCCCTCCCTCTGTGATGAAGAGCTCTGTGTAGATCTGATTCAGGAGGGTCCGCTTTCCTGCTTTAGCGATCCCCTCAAACACACACTGGAACTTCTCCTTCAGGTTACATTTAAGTTTAAGGTGACAAACTGAGGCAAGATGTTCTGAATGAAGACACAACAAATAAATCAATGTGATTGATAAAGTTCAGATGAGAATTTAATGTCCTTTTCTGAACATATTTTGGTCCATCTGTTGAGACCTCAGTGAATGTTCCACTGATCCAGCAGTTAAACCATTAGAGAAATCCTCTTACTGCTCTGCAGACGCTCAGCCAGCTCCTCCTCCTCCATTCTCCTCAGGAAGTGCTGTGTGATCTTCAGAAATGCCTCTCTGCTGCTCCTCCTCTGCTCTGCATCGTCATCTTCATCCTCCCCCTCCCCCTGACTCTCTAAGCATTCTGGGTCATCTGGACTCAGAACCGTCTTGATCTTCTTCAGCTCGTTCCTCACAAAAGAGACAATGTTCTCCTCCAGCCGCTGGAAGAGAAGATTATATGAATGACACAAAGTGAAATCATGGAAGCAAACATCAGATCCATGTTGGACAGACTGACGGTCCACTGGTCTAAAAAGTACAGCATGGAGATTACTGTGAACAGAACAGATGTGAAAGCAGCTGTTGTACATGTACAGACCATAAATATGGAGTCCAGGTGAGTGTGATGCTGCTGGGCAGACTGACCACTGGGAACCTCTGAGCTCTCCTGGTGGACTCTGTGGAGGAATCATGAAGAATTAGCTCACATCATGTCTGTCCACACAGAGACAAACACCAGCTGAAGGTCCTTTGAGCTGAAGTGTTGATTCCAACATTGACTCAGATGGTTTCCACTGACATTAAAGTGTTGCTCGTACTACTGATCCCACCATGAATCAACAGTCCAGTCTGCATTTCTGTGCAGCTTTCACTTTACTGTGTTGGTTCACCAGCTTGTCTGGTTGAGTCCCTCCAGTTCTCATCGGCCCCTATAATACTGTGGACAGCATCACATAGCTCACACAAGCTAACTGGATGCTACCTGTCCAGCACAAATTGGCAGTGAGTCACAATAAAGTGAGTGAAACATGAGAAAAGCAAAGAGAGAAGCAGAGAATACTGGATCAAAGCAAAGCTGAGGGTGATTTCACATCCAGCTGTGTTTCAAATGAAAGCTGGAACGTTCTTCTCTGGACTACATGAAGGAAACAGGTGCAGCTGTTGCTCATAGAAGTTGTTCTGGCTCTTTCTTTTATTCTTGGACAACCTGTATTTGTTCTTGTCCACTTGTTGGACACACAATACATATTTGAGCTTTGTCTCCTCTTTGAGCTCCTGCAGCCTTTAGTTACCCATAACACCCTTCTCTGCATCAGACGTCTTCACAGAGGCACAACTCCAGCCTGATGTGAGGCGCCATGATGCCGCCGTCAGTGTCGTTCTTGACTTTGTGAATCCATCAGCAGCAACAGCCACAAACAGACTGTGTGTTTCCTCAGACTCTCTGTGTTGCTTCATTCTGTGTTTGACAGCAGCTGATCTCAGTCCAGCTGTTATCACTGACATGTTTGTGTTTGTGTTGTCACATGACTGAAAACCACAACATGTTGATTTGATGGAGGAACTCAGTGGAATCAGGGTTAGTCTTCGTTAGCATCTGTTAGCCTCAATCAAGTCACTGTTTTATACTCATGCAGTCATAGAGTTCAGATCAGAGTTAAAGACTGGTTATACTGGGCAGCTTCCACATGTGAGGATATACAGTGCCTATCATAAGTATTCATCCCCTTGCATGTTTTCCCCTTTTATTGCATTCATAAATCAATCATGGTCAAAACAATTTGGCTTTTTTGACACAAAAATTTATTGGAAAAAAAGTCTTTAATGTCAACGTGAAGACAGACTTATACAAAGTAATGTCAATGAAATAAAAATATATAAAGAAATATGATAGTTTGTATAATTATTCACACCCTTTTTAATTTAACGGTCTAATTCAATAGAGGTCCATCAAATTGTTGCCAATAGTCTCACAATTAGTGAAATGAAGATCACCTGTGTGATCTGAGTGGTGTGGGTGTGTTTCAAGTGATTGAGGTATAAAACACCTGTGTCTGAAGGGTCCAGAGACTGGTTGATCAGTATTCCTGGCTACCACTACACCATGAAGACAGAAGAACACTCAAAGCAACTCAGGGAAAGGGTTATTGAGAAGTACAATTCAGGGCATGGATACAAAAAAATTTCCAAGGCATTGAACATCCCCCGGAGTTTAGTGAAATCAATCATCAAGAAATGGAAGGAATATGGCACTTGTGTGAATCTGCCTACATCAGGCCGCCCTCGTAAACTGAGTGACCATGCAAGTAGGAGACTAGTGAGAGAAGCCACCAAGACCCCTACGACTACTCTGAAGGAGTTACAAGCTTCAGCTGCTGAGATGGGAGAGACTGTGCATATATTAACTGCTGCCCGGGTTCTTCACCGGTCAAAGCTTTATGGGAGAGTGGCAATGAGAAAGCCACTGTTGAAGAGAAGTCATATTAGATCTCGACTAGAGTTTGCCAAAAAGCATGTGGAAGACTCCATGGTCAAGTAGAAGAAGATTCTTTGGTCTGATGAGACCAAAATTGAGCTTTTTGGCCATCAGACAAGACGTTATGTTTGGTGGAAACCAAACACTGCACATCACCAAAAACACACCATCCCCACTGTGAAGCATGGTGGTGGCAACATCATGCTGTGGGGATGTTTCTCAGCAGCCGGACCTGGAAGGCTTGTAAAGATAGAGGGCAAAATGAATGCTGCAAAATACACCGAAATCCTGGGGGACAATCTTCTTCAGTCTGGAAGAGAACTACGACTTGGGAGAAGATTTATTTTCCAGCAAGACAATGATCCAAAGCATACTGCAAAAGCTACACAGGAATGGTTAAAAAAGAGCCAGGTAAATGTTCTGGAGTGGCCGAGTCAAAGCCCAGACCTCAATCCTATAGAGAATTTGTGGCTGGACTTGAAAAGGGCTGTTCATGCCCGATACCCGCGCAACCTGACAGAGCTTGAGCAGTTTTGCAAAGAAGAATGGAGCAAAATTGCAGTGGGCAGATGTACAAGACTGATTGAGACTTATCCACACAGACTCACTGCTGTGATTGCAGCCAAAGGTGCATCTACGAAATACTGACTTGAAGGGGGTGAATAATTATGCAAACAATTATTTTCATTTAAATAATTTTCTTTCATTAACATTACTTTGTAGAAATCTGTTTCCACATTGACATTAAAGAGTTTTTCCAATAAATTGTTGTGTTAAAAAAGCCAAATTTTATTGACCATGATTGATTTATGAAAGCAATAAAAGTGTAAAACATCCAAGGGGGTGAATACTTATGATAGGCACTGTAAGTGAATGAGAAGAAGAACGATGCTGAAAATAAACAAACAGGTTGAAAAAACTTCTCTGGATAAATAACAGTTCAAACAAGAATCTGTGATATTTTAATGTTATTAACAGTTTACCTCTTTGCAGCAGACGGTCGATCTCCTTTAAAATCAAGGCGACCAATCGACCATTCACTCTTCAAGGACACACAGCTGGGTCCAGGTACAGGTCCAGATTCAGGTTCAGGTCCAGAGTCAGATCCACGTCCAGGTCCAGGTCCAGGTCCAGGTCCAGAGGCTGGTCTCCCATAGATCCTGTCAGACACAGAGGAAGACCACCAGGGATGGAAATTGACTTTTTCTTCTTCAGACTCAGAAGCTGCTGGAGAAACTAGCAGCTATCAACAAGAAAAGGATCAACACACCAAAGTTCAATCAAACATGAAGCTGAATGATTTCAGTCTGTGGATCATCGCTTCATTTGTCCATCAAATCTTGGACCAAAGCAGGACTCAAATTACTTCTACAGTACTTGAGGATGTGTACCTATTTTCCATCGATCAGTGGAATCAGGGTTAGCCTTTGTTAGCATCTGTTAGCCTCAATCAAGTCACTGTTTTATACTCATGCAGTCATCAGTCAGAAGGTGTGTGTGGAGGAAATGTTCAACTGGAGTCAAAAGTTGAAGACTGGTTATACTGGGCAGCTTCCACATGTGAGGATATAAATGAATGAGAAGAAGAACGATGCTGAAAATAAACAAACAGGTTTAAAAAACTTCTCTGATAAATAACAGTTCAAACAAGAATCTGTGATATTTTAATATTATTAACAGTTTACCTCTCTGCAGCAGAAGGTCGATCTTCAGAGGCATTAAGGTGACCAAATGACCGTTTCCTCTTCAAGGACACACAGTTGGGTCCAGGTCCAGGTCCAGGTCCATCAGAGGCTGGTCTCCCATAGATCCTGTCAGACACAGAGGAAGACCACCAGGGATGGAAATTGACTTTTTCTTCTTCAGACTCAGAAGCTGCTGGAGAAACTAGCAGCTATCAACAAGAAAAGGATCAACACACCAAAGTTCAATCAAACATGAAGCTGAATGATTTCAGTCTGTGGATCATCGCTTCATTTGTCCATCAAATCTTGGACCACAGCAGGACTCAATGGACTGATATCTGAGCAGATTTTACTGTGATTGACAGACAACAAACTAAACTGTGGAGTCCATCAGCACCGACTCTGTTGGTCTGTTTTCTAACGTTTGCATCACGAGACTCAGCACAAATATCCTGACTGTTATTTAGAGACGATGGTCGCTGAAGCATTTTAGTCCAACATTCAAAGAGGAAGTTTGATGGTAAAGAGACTTTGGAAGGTCCCCACTGGATTTGTGCTGAAGCCTCATATTATCCTCAGCTTTCAGTGTCCACATGTGGACATGTCAGTGCTGTTTAGGGACAGACTGGACAAATGTCCTTTAACACTAATCTAGTTCTAACCTTCACCATCATTCAAGGACAACATGGACATTAGAAGGACAACTGGTCAGACTGGATTTAAAGAGGACAAACATCAGCAGTGGACAACATGAGGAGGACATGTGGACATTTCAGGTCAAATTGTCCATCACAAGTTTAATAGTGAGAACAACTTACTGTCTGTCAGAGACATGTTGCTGTTTAAAAGAAATGGGGAGATCCTTTGACCGGTCACTCCTGAAGGACACACAGCTGGGTCCAGGTCCAGGTCCAGGTCCAGGTCCAGGTCCAGGTCCAGGTCCAGGTCCAGGTCCAGCAGAGTCTGGTGGGTCCTGCTGCTCTGGCCTTCAACACAACACACACAGAGCTTTGAGTGTGAATAATGATGGTGGAGAGATTCGAGTGCTCTGACATGGAGACGAGTCCTGGACAGTCAGAGATCCTGGTCTCACCTCTGAGCTTCGGTCTGGCCGTCATCGTCCCCACACAGACTGGTTTTAGAGGGACGGACTCCCTCCTCTCTGTCCTCACACCGATTCATGCTGCTGAACTCACGTCAGCTCACACACACTTTGATCTGGAGAGGAAACACAAATCATTCATGTGCACATCAGCTGAAATCATCCTTTCATGGTTTCTTCTGTCCAAATATCAGCTGCTCCTCCTCTGATTGGCTGTTATCTCGTCTTTCATATCAGTGTCAGCTGAATGCAGTCAGACAGCAGTGTGAGGCCGAGCTGCTGTTTTTCTATCAGTCCACTAGGTGGCGCCATGAAGCTGCAATGAAGTGAACACACACTTGATGCCTGGACGACCGTTGACATCCACTGACACACACTGACTGAATCTGACAGGAAGCTTCAGTTTGTGGAATATTCAGTAAATTCAACCAGGGTTCTAAATTAACTTTTTTGATCACCAGCCAATGTGGCTGGTGACCTTCTAAAGTTACCAGCCAATCAGAATTTCCACCAGCCAAATTTTTTCCCGGTGAAAATAAGAGATTATGAGTGCCACTTGAATACATTTGATCATTTTATTTACATTGTTGGCATGAAAAATGCACAGAAAGTACAACACATGAAACAAAATATACACAGAAAGTGCAAACATTTAATTTATACAAACAAAAAATGCTGTCAGATTTATTATTTTATAAAAGACATTTTTCCATTAAGTATTTAGTATCATTACATTCCTATTAAAATGTATTTTTCCTTTCAACTTAAAGTGTTTCTACTTTCCTTCTTTAATAAGAAATATATATAAGTAACAGCCATGACTTAAACACTTGCAAAAAATTGCATTGGTAATAAATTGAATTATGTATGTACAACTAGAAAACACAAATAGTGCAGCAGTCAGTATTGCAGACTCCTTAGGCTCTCCTGATGACTTCGGGCACTCTCATGGTCCTTTACTGCCTCCACTTTAAAATTATTAGTCCCCACCACAAAATTATTCGTCTTGTTTTTTTCTTTCGTGTACAGGCGGCAATCCTTACAAAACATGACGGCAAACACAAGCCATTCACGACCTGTCAGCCATTTAGCGTTAAACTTTCTTTTCTTCGTTTCGCACGCTTTGTCGACATTCTCATCCCCTGCCTCCTTCCTCTTCTCGCCCCCAGACGTCTGTCGCAACCACCGCAGCATTTAGTTTAACTTTACTTTTTACTTTTAGCTAGCTCAGTCTCCTTTTTTACAGTTTATACGCCGCCGTTCATTCTTCTTCTTCTTCTTTGTGTTTGCGTTTCCGTGGTTTCTCGCGCCGGTTGCACTACAGACTGTAGTGTGCCTGCGCACAGCCAATGGGCGTCTTGTACGTCATCACGTAGCATTACGACAGTGTTCATGGGAAATGTAGGACGGACTGTCCGGGGGACAAATGACCAAGAACTGTAGAGCGCCTCTGACTGACATGATTGCCTAATGCATTACCGGCCAAATTGGCTAGTAAGTTTTTATTTACACCCGCCAATATGAATTTTAACCCGCATTTGGCGGGTTGGCGGGTGTTAATTTAGAACCCTGAATTCAACATGACTGAAAGTTTCTTTACGGCTGAATGATCCTCGATCATTGTTAAGTGAAGGAGAAAGTCAAATATTTACACAGGAGAAATTTAAAATAGCAGAAATATTCAAGTAAAGTACAAGTACTTCCAGACTGTACTTAATAACAGTACTTGAGTTTGGAGAAACGATGGACGGAGCTGCAGATCGATGCCGTTTGTGCTGAAGCTAAGCTAACGACAGCTTGAGTAAAAAACACCTGAAATGAGTTACTTTACCTTCAGCTGGAGCTTCAGAGGAGAAAACAAACTGCCACACACCGACGACAGTAAGTGAAAGTAAAGTTCAGACAGGAAGCAGCGTAACAGCACCACACGGAAGCAGCAGCAGGAGACAGAGAGAGAGAGAGAGAGAGAGAGAGAGAGAGAGAGAGAGAGAGACGTGAGACAAACTCACAGACTTTCCTCACTGTTGTCAGACACAGAAACAGTCTCATGTCCTTCACAAAGAGCTTTAATCTCCTTTATCTCATCTATTTCTCTTTAATCCTCTGACAAAAACATTTTATGACTGAAAACCTTTATTTCAAATGTGCATCAATGACAGGAAACAGGAAGTAGAAAGTCTGAAAGACTCCAGCTTTTTATTCTGCCTTTTATTCACATTTCTAGTATTTCTGAGGGAGAAGTACTCACATCAACATTGTACTGGAGTACAAGTACAGAAGGAGCATACTTAAAGAACAAAGTAAAAGTACTCGGAATGGATCATCTCACAGTACTTTTATACTGCAGTTTCATCTGTAATTTTACTTCATCGTTTATTCTCTGATCATATTTTGTAGTAATAATGTGAATCTCCAAAGTAACTGAAGCTTTGGAAGAAATGCAGAAGAAAGTAGCAGGAAGTAGAAATACTCAAGCAAAGTACAAGTACCTTAAAATTGTACTTAAGTACAGTACATTACTGAAGTTTATTTTACTTCTGACACAAAAACAAGAAAAGTTTCAGTTGTTCTGTTCAACAACAATAAAGAACTTAAAAAAACTTTATTGCTGATATCGACTGAAACACACAAATGATGAAACAGCACCATTAGGGGACGAGTCAAAGAAACAGCAACAAAGAGAGAAAAGAGGAGAATGAAATGGCTGCCAAGAGAAAGAGAAAGAGTCAAAGAAAGAAGTCAAATGATGACTGAAAAGAAAGATGAATGAAGGAGCCATTCGCTAATCGATGAGCGCAACAAAACTCCACTTCACAGCGTACATGCAACAAAACTGAGCGGAAAGTATACCAACGAGACGCAAACTCCTGATTCACATGCAGGGTTAGAGTCAGTGTTTCAGCACTGACGCTGGAGGCATCGGGCTTTGAGACGTTCATCAGTCACTTCTGAAGGCCAAACACACATGTGGAGCACCGATTTACAGATTTAAAGAGGAGGCTTCAAATTCTGAGCGTAACATGCAGAAAATTAACACAATTCGGCTTCATAACTCACAGACAGGATATCATTTCTGCATCAAACACATTCAGGAAATTCAAATGTGGGATGCTCTTCGACTCCTTCCAGGAATCCATGAAAATAAAAACATGAATTGAAAAATTTGAGCTTGAAAACAATCAGTTAATGAGTTGCTTCACTGCATTTTTACTGGCAGCAAATCCGGATTTCTCAGCGTGACGCTGGAGCCTCCTGGGTTCAAGCCCTGAAGTGTGAAAGGTTTTGATGATTTGCAGCAGCAACATGAAGACAGTTTCCAAAGATGAGATGTTTCAGACGCCCAGGCAGCACACTCGCTGCATCAGCTGTTTTTATCATCAGGGGTTTTAACAGGAAGGTTTAAAGGTGCAGCAGCATGAAGAGCATGCGACACGAGGAGGTCTGAAATGGGAACAAACTATTCTGGATGGAAAACAAACTCAGTTTATATGACGGGTTAGTCTTAGTCTGAGTACTTAGTTTAGTCTTAATCATAAAAAGTGAGAAGTCATATGGACTGAATCTGTATGTGATGACCCACTGAAGACATCATTTCATCATATATTAAGGTAATCAACCATATGTCAAACAGGACATTCATTTTTCAGTTTATCCATATTTTTTCTGTATAAATCCAACAAATTTACCTTGAAAGTTCCCTGTAAACAGAGAGGTGGACTTTATGGGTGCACTGACCGTCTATTTTTCAAACTACGTTCATTAAAAGAAGAAGCAAAGAAAACACTAACACAGCTGACCAAGTCTACAAAATCCAAGCTTTAAATCAAGCATGTCTGCAGGAGACGGTTCATTCCTGAATCCAAGCAGTCGTTTAGTGTTGGTGTATTTACGTGAGGTGGACCGTCAGTACTGCAGGACAGTCCAGACGCCTCCTCTCCCACAGTGATGGTCCATCATCTGTCCTCTGAAGACAGACGTCAGGAGGTTCAGTCGGGCCCTGAAGTCCATTCCTGCATTGCATAAAAAGAACAACACTAAAAGTCACTGCAGCTCGTTCAGACTCAAAACTCCTTCACAGACTGAATGACCTCAACTGGAAATGTTTATTTTACAGTGGCAGCAATTTCATGACACAGTCGAGACGTCTTTATGTGTCTTCAGACGCTCAAAAAGACAGAAAATGCTCAGATTGCGACAGATAACGACAGCAACATGTTTTTACACCACCAACAGCTGGAGGCAGTAAAAACACATCAACATCACTCCAGTATCCAGAGAGAAATCTCGTCCATCGTCCTTGTGAGTGTCCTGGACTCTCAGATCACTGCATCATGGGTCAGTGACCAATAAGGGTTGGCAAGATGAGAAATTCAAAAACTTTTTAAAATTCTGTTTTAAAGCATTCATCAGGTCTGTCAAAATGTACATTTTGTGTTCATGTTGGTTTCATGTCATTTGAAATCACGTTTGTACCATTTTTTTTTTTACAAAGATCACACGGAACGTGCCTGAAAATGTCAGATGGTGTAACCGAAAAAGAACGATAAATTTTAAATGTTTAATCCACCTAGAATGCATATAAATGCAGCCATAAAAATAATTATCTGATTTTAAAATATCACATGAAAATAGATTCTATAAGGATGACCTCCAAATTTAAATTTTAGGCTTTTTTAAATACATTGAGTGGGACATATACTGTAATCATCCTTTGTGTTCGAAACAATCTTGTTTAAAAACATCTTATTGCACTGCAATAGAGGGTTACTTTATATTCCACATTCATTTTTCTGTATATTATAATATTTTCATGAAAAATACTGGTTACGCCAATTGCCACTAACCAGTTACACCACCTGACTATGTTGCTTTTAGAGTCAAAGGTCACTGTTTCTTGAAACAATTGACACTGAAAATCAAGAATGACAGTCACATGAATTCAAGCTTAATTGAACTTTATTTTTTTCAGTGTAGAAAAACATTTGACAAGAATCAGGGAAGCTCTTTAGTTTAAAAGAGACAAAAACGTGTGTGTGTGTGTGTGTGTGTGTGTGTGAGTGAGTGAGTGAGTGAGTGAGGTTTTTTTCTCGTGGAGTTGGTGTTTCAGAGAGGAGTGTGCCAGTGTGACAGAACGTCTGAATCTTAAAGTTCAGGCAGTGTGTGCTTGGGAGTGTTTCCAGTCCTTCGCTGTGAGTTGTGAATGACGCGAGTTCAAAGGTTCCGGCTCAGAGACAATGTTCAGCACATCAGACTCGTAATAGAGAAGGAGGTCAGGTGGTTGAGGCCAGGTGAAGACATTCTTCCCACCCATTATATTACAACATAAATCGGCATCATAAACTACTGATATTTGATCAAATTGACCTCTAACAGAGAGGTTTGTAATAGGAGTCAAATGGTGTAACCGGTTACACCATTTGACATTTCAATTTAAAATTATGGACACATACGTACACACACGGCCTTTGTGTGAATATTTCAAACATAATTTTTAAAGTAAATACTCATTTTTATAATTATGAGGATTAATAAATGTTTTCCTGGGGTCGTACCATGTGACATGTAAACATAAGCATACCTGACCGTACCCTAAAAATGTCAGATTATCTCTAATTTGAAAGAGAGTTACTAACCTTGGCACATGGCAGTTAGTCTCATCAGGGGTCCTTCTCTGTGATGTCATTTCCTGTCACATTGTCTTCTTGCATCATATGACCAAAATGGCTCCTTGAATGGTGGTTACACCACCTTGACACCTCAGGATTTTGACTTGACGGACAAAATTCCCCAAATAAAATAGAATATTCTGAACAACTGTGTTTTATTACTTTTATTTACTATTAAAAAAATCTGATGTAGGATTATGCCAAACTAGTTGATAGCATGCTTTTTTGAAAATTTTAACCTTTTTAAGCAAGTTAAATTATTTGGTACCAAGTTTTTAAGGTTACACCACATGACATTTGTGCCATTATCCCCCAAATATTCTCCAAAAATATATTAAAACCATATATTTTAGACTAGGTCTTCAAAAAAAGGAATGTATGCAAGTAACATGTAAGTTTATTTAAACATTTTAACCTTTTTCAATGTAAGCAAATCACATGGACACAAAAACATAAGCGTCACGTCATTGACCCATATAATGTTACCCCCTCAAAAATACACTGTCTCTATATGTTCATAATTTTCGACAAGAGCATTAACAGTCAAGCCAGATTTGGGATGAGTTAACGTGAACCAGTAACTTTGTGTAAAGTTAAGGTTGTTATGGAGAAATAAACCCCAACATGATGAATCTTCCCGCCTATTGCACGGTTTACGAGTGAAATTATCAGTTTGAGACATAATGTTGATCAAAATTCGACTTTCAGCGATTTATAAATTGTGTTATTTAGTGTATTAATCTGCCCATTGTATAGATCCAGTCACTTTTCCGCTGTTTTGCTAACCCTCCTCCCAGCCAAGTGCATTTGTTTTCAATGAAGTCTTTGAGAAATCAATCCGTGGAGCGGTGGATTATCTGTACAATTCTGTACAATAGTACTCATGTCCCATGTCTGTAACATTTCTCATGCAATTTCGCCTTTTTTCTCACTCAGGTGCAATTAAGAGAGATCATCAGCTCTGCACAAAATGTGGTGTCAATGCTGAATAAGCGTGTGTCAGGGAATGTCAGGCTGTTAGCTCAGGGACAAGCAGGAGAAGCTGCGCAGTCAGGTCTGAGGCCGCAGCAGGCAGTGCAACGCCCGGGAGTGAAACAAGCAATGGCGCGGGAGGATACATGAGTCATTTGTCTGGACAAACATTCGGACAGACTAGGTCCCTGATTTTGATTGAAGCAGAACGCAAGGAAACAGCTGCAGATGTTTTAAATTCTGTTATTTACCTCAGAATATTTGCTGGAGCTTCAGACCATCATCATGTAAACTATTGCATTAAACTTGAATTCACATTTGCATGATGAAATACACAGTGTTTCATAAATGTAAGTCATTGCAATAAAGCTTTAACCTTGCTTTTATCTCTTAAGTTTTCAGATTTGCTTGTGAGTGCATATCCAAGACTGGCAAACATCTGTGGTGGCTGGATGCTGCACAAGTCCACAGGTATGTAGGCGTATACACTGGATTAACGCTGTTTCAAAATACTCTGCCTCCCACTGTTTGCTCCAGGGGAAGACGATAAGGTATATTCTTACATTTTAAACTACTTTTAATTGAACATGAACATCTTTTGCAAGAAGTACAATGTTGAATGCAGCACTGAAATGCACTTCCTTTTTCTTAAAGGTGGATGCAGCCTTCCTCCTGGAAAGGAGCCGCCCTGTCTTCAGTGAGATTGGTTCTGCCAAGCACCAGATGGAAGTAAACATCATGAACTTTCTCCAGGACTACCTTCAGGAAATTGAGGATTCTGGTATGTTTTAGCCAAGATGAAATATAATGTGACCTCTAGGATAACACAGTTTCATGAAACGAGACATGGAGGACTTACAGATGGATGACTTGCATAGTTATGTTGGCAATAACTAGAGGTGTCTGAACAGTTGCCACACCATAAAGCCTGTCATCCAGCCACAACAAATGCAATTTTTGTCAAAATCTCTATGTAGTTTCTGCTTTATCACTTGAGAGCCCATACAAGATTCACCTCAGGATTTTGTTGAATTCACTTTGATTGAGGACACCTGCCTCTCCATCTGTACACACTCATTTCCTATCAATGCGTGTTGGTACCTCAGCATCTTTCCTGGTGTTGTTGTGCTTTCTTCTCTCATAGGTTCCCGTAGATCATGGCTGTGCATGTAATGTGGATGATGGACATGGTCCTCTCATGTTTATGTCCCAGTTTCATACTAGGCTGACAGTAAGTTGTTTTCGTGATCTTGTATGATTTAGTGGTCATTACGTGTCTCACTGTTTTGGGTGGACAGGTGGATCAGAGTTTTTCACAGCTTGACCAGCAGTCAGCCTGCAGCAGTCTTTGCTGGTTTCTAACAATTTTCAGTGAGTTCAGAAGGGATTTCTCTGGTTTGATTGATTTTACATGCAGTTGCCAATGAGGACTTCAATATTGTCTTTATTGTTGCTATGGAAACCAATGACCTCCCTCAAGCCCTGAGCTCAGTGGAATGTTGATGTCATCTCTGATAGATCAAAGCCACTTTGTGACGTATCAAAGGAGTGGACCAGGGCTTTGGAACACAGGTCCTTATATGGACGAGGTTTCACTCCAGGTGTTGCTGGATTGACCTGAGAGCTCATACAGGATTCACCTCAGGATTTTGTTGAATTCACTTTGATTTCACTAATTTCCAAGTGTTTTCACACAGATGTTTTGAGGTGTGACAGATTTTTCAAGAGGCTTTGAGCAAGTGCATTGTACTCTGACTCACAACTGGACAGTGCTACGGTTGGCTTCTTTTGGTTTTCCATGCCACTAAAGTGCCACCCTTCGTTCGGCTTATATAAAAACCTGATGTACTTTGTCTATCAGTGACATCAGCAGGCCAATCCGTTTCACTGTGTGCTTGTATACCCAGGTTCTCATCACTTTTCCTGTAGCACAACTCTTTGTTAATTGTGCCTTTGAGATACATCAGTACAGCTTAACTGTACTCCATTGCTGTTCGGTAGGTTCAGTAAAGTACTTTGACTATTTGTTTACAGTGCAGCTCAAATCAGATCTGGTACACACAATCAAACAGATGAGGCTTCCTACTGCCTCTCTGTATCATGTGTCATCATTCATCAGTGCTGCATCATCCACGTAGTTCAGTTTTTGTTCACACGGTGTGGATCTAGGTTTACAATCCTGCATGTTGAACCTCTCCAGGATTTTTTCATCATACTTTGTCTGTGACATTGTCACACAGTTGTCACTCTGGTTAAAATCAATGCCAAGAAAATATCTGAGTTTGCCCAAATCCTTCATTTTGAACCTTGCTGTAAACATGTCTTTCACAAGCTGCAATGCATTTTCATCACTTCCTGCAATGATGATGTCATCAATCCAAATAACCATGATCACCTTATCATGTTCTGTTTCCCTTGCGTAAACACAGTGGTCAGCCTGGTTCTGTACAAACTTGTTTTGGGCTAGATAGTCATGCAAAACCTTGTTCCAATTCCTGCCTGATTGTTTTAGCCCATACAGTGACCTCTCTAGCTTACACACCAACTTTTCATTTGTGTGAGATTTCACCTCGTACCCCTCTGGCTGTTCCATGTAAATCTCACATTCTATTGGTGTATTTAAGTCGGCTGTTTTTACATCCATTTAGTGCAAAATCAAATTTTCTTGCTGTTTTCTGCATCAGCACTCTGATACTAGTCAAGTTAGCTGTAGGAGAAGATGTCTCCTTATCATCTACACCCATCTTTTGACTGTATCCCTTAGCAACATATCGGGCCTTGTATTTCTCAGATCCATCAAGATTGTCTTTAATAGCATACACCCATCTACCCCCCACTGCTTTCTTTCTGGACTTGATCAGTCTCGTCATCAGACACATATTTAGACATTCTACAATCTGTGTATCTGTCTGGCATCCTTCTCTCTCTCGAAGGGTAACACCTGGGCTCAGGCTCACACTTGACCTCTACTGGCTGTGGTTTTTGGCGGCTCACTCCAGGCTGGTGGCTCACTTCAGGATTATGTTCTAGTGAGACATGGTGATCTGGACTTTTGGACTTGTACTGAACAAAGTCATCTACAGGTGTTAAGTTAGTCTGTGTCTGCTGACCTCCACCTGTTTTAGCCACAAATTTTACCACCCTGCACTTCTGCACTTTCTTAGTGTCAGGAGAGTACACAATGTATGGTGGACTGTTTTTTTCATACCCGATGAAAACACCCTTTTCACACCATCTAATTTTCTTTTGTCTTGTTTTTAAGCAAAACACTCCAACCCAAACCTCTGCGTTCGAGGCAGGTTCGGCTGTCTGCCTGTCAGTGCTTGGATTGGTGTCTGCTTTGTGCGTTTATTAAAACATCTGTTCCTCTCCACAGCAGCAGTCTGGACTGCACAAGTCCACAGTTGTTTTGGCAGATTACTTTCAGTCAACATGCACCGTGCCATATCAAGAAGTGTGCGCCAATTGCGCTCAGCAGTGCCATTCTGGTGAGGAGAGTAAGGTGCTGATGTCTCATGTCTAATCCCATGTTTAATGAGTAGAGCCTGGTAACCTTTTCCTGTGTATTCAGTACCTTGCGAGATCTGAAACACTTGATCTTGCCGTATGGGGCTGTGTCAGCTAGAAACTTCTCTGTAGCTTTTTAAGAAATACACAAACACTGTACTGGAAAAGTCATCAGTGAATGAAAGTGCATATCTGTGACCATCTCTGGACTCTGGGTGGATCGGTCCTGCCACATCTGTGGGTACTAGCTCTGGAGGTGTTTTAGCTCTCGTATCAGCGTCTCTGTTTCTGGTTTGGAAAAAATTCCCAGAGTGCACACTTCACAATGTGGAGGGTTTTTTTGTTGGATCTTTAATTTCCATGCCATCAACAACACTTTGTAACCTCTGAATGTCATCATAGTTGCAGTGCCCCAGAATCTCATGCCATGTCTGCACATCAAAACATCCCCTGCATTGGTCATCACATTCATCATCATCATTATTTACTGTGTGAAAATAAGATGATCTGTCATGTGTCTTGTACCGTCTCTGTGGATCAGAATGTCCTTCCCTTTCTTGAAGATCACGGTGGCTCCGCTGGCAGTGGCTGCTTTCACCGAGAAAATGTCTTGTGGATAGGATGGGATGTACAGAGCTGCCTCAGCGTGGTGTTCAGATGTCTGCCTCTGCTGTCAATCAGATAGACCTCTGCATCTGTCACCCCCTTGCACCTCTTGCCGTCAGCCAGCTCCACGCAGTGTGTATCGGCCTGTAACACCTCATCAAACCTGTTGAATTTGGTGAGATCTGTGATCATATGCGATGTTGCCCCGCAGTCGACCATCAGACCCCTCATGTTGACACCTGCTGCCCCCTCGCTCACTCGGAAGGTGTACTCTTTGTCCTGGTCTTCTGTCTCCCCGGAGACATTGCGTGTGTCATCTTGGTCTCTGCGCTGTTTCCTTCTGCAGGTGGTGTCCCGGTGTGCGGTGCTCCTGCAGTGACTGCACTACAACTTGTGCTGGCAGGCTCTGGCCAGGTGTCCCTTCGGGCCGCATTTGAAGCACGCCAGGTCCGCTGCTGCCCTCTCTGCTCCCCGGTCACCTGCGCTGGCAGGTCTCCTTCTCTGCTGCTGCATGTGCGCCTTCATCACGTTGTCATCTGTTGCTGCAGCCTGCATCTTCTGTGTCCTTGTAGCTGCGTAGCTTTGTTTTAAACTCGGCAAAAGATACGTTCTCAGCACGCTGTGTAATATGAACCACAAATGGTTTGAAGGACTCAGGCAGCCCCTTCAGAACCATAACGTCACTTAACGTTTCTCCAACATTTCTCAAAGCTGTGATTGTGATCTCAGCGCGGATCACATATTCAGTCACACTTTCACTGTCTGACTTTTGAAGTGATGTCGGTTCTGTATAAAGGTTGATTATGCGTAGCTTTCCTTTACCTTGGTAATAGTCCCTTTAAATCTTCAGAGCTTCTCTCTTTCCTCTCGCATTACCAGCGAAAGACTTTTGTCATTCAAGAACTGAATAAGTTCTGCATATGCCTCGGCATTCTTGGCTGTATCCACTGGCAGCTCCTCTGCGTCTTCCATTTCGGTGTCATTTAAAACAATGTTTTTCAGGCCCTGCAGACGAAGGTGGCCCAAATATTTCGTCTCCCATAGTTCGTAATTCTTTTCATCTCCGTCAAATAGGAGCCCAGACCAGTGGCTTGTGTCTGTGATTCTTCTGCTCATGGTGCTAACAGCATCTAATCATCTCACATGGTGGAAACACACTAAACTGTCTCTGGATTACTCTGGGCCCATAACCTGTTGACAGAGTAGGGCTATACAGCGGCACAGCATTGTCAACCCAAAAGCCTTTTTCCTCTCCAAAATCCTTAAAGGCCAAGCCCTTCCAATTCTGCTCAGCGACTGAGCGGATGAGGAGATTGTTGTCCTCAAATTGTTGTTGAGGGGGAACCCCGCCCTTCACAACGTCAGCGACGGTGGGTCTGTTTGATGTCCACACTGTCTCCTTGTCCAGTGTCTTCTGTATTCAGGCTGCATGAGGGGTACAAAAAGGTGAGTAGCATATATGCTACTCACCTTTTTGTACTCCATACACACACACACACACACACACACATATATATTCATTCATTCATTCATTCATTCATTCATTCATCTTCTTTACCCGCGCATCCCATTTCGGGGTTGCGGGGGGCTGGAGCCTATCTCAGCTAGCAATGGGCGAGAGGCGGGGTACACCCTGAACCGGTCGCCAGCCGATCGCAGGGCTACATACACAGACACACAGACAGACAACTCACACACTCACACTCACACCTACGGACAATTTAGAGACCAATTAACCTAATGAGCATGTTTTTGGTCTGTGGGAGGAAGCCGGAGTGCCCGGAGAGAACCCACGCATGCACGGGAAGAACATGCAAACTTCACACAGAAAGGCCCTGCCCGACCCCGCCACATATATATATGTATGTATGTATGTATGTATATATATATATATATATAGGGTATATATATATACTGTGTGTGTGTGTGTGTGTGTGTGTGTGTGTATATATATATATACACACACACACACACACACACACAGAGTATATATACTATATATGTATAGTATGTATATATATATAGTATGTATTGACTCCACTGCCTAAGTTGGAGATCCCTCCACTTGTGGTAGTAAAGCCGGTAGTGTAGAAAACCAGCCTTTGTACATTGGTCTTTTAAAGGGGGGTCACCAGTCAGTGTTACAGGGAAGGCCCTGCAATAAGCATCCCAGTCCTGCAGGGATGCGGGTGTGTGTAGACCAATTCAACAGCGGTTCAACACAACGAATGAAACAAAAACATCTGCAATGTGTCCTCGTCTGTTTAATTGCTATGAGTCAAATCAAAGCCTTGAAAGATTCATAGAGCATGCTTTTGATGTAGTAATACTGATTACTCATTTTGACTTCAGCCGTTGTCAATCTGATGCAGGGTTGGACAATGGGACCCCACCTTCTCCAAGGAAGAACTTGCCCTGGTCCGTCTTGTCTCCATCTTGCTGTTTAAGGGAAAACGGCCTGATGTTGTTGAAGTAGCATTCCAAAAACTCCAGAGAAACAAAGAAAAATAATGAACTTCTTTCCCTGTCAGTTGGAGCTCCAACAGCAGGATAACCTCACAGTAGTGTCTGAAAGATGTGACTGCAGTGTTGGGGATGTAATCGTCACTGATTAGTTTTTGGTGGATATAATCAACATCCCTCTGTACAGCAGTAAGGACATCTTTCTTTTGAGACCTGTTGCAAAAGTCACTGAGGTAACACAGTGTAGAAAAGCTGTATTAGTCACTACATCAGTGCAAGTCACAGTGCAGTGGTAATAAGATCAGCATACCTCTCAGTTGGCTGAACTGTCGGGCACATTTGAGGAGTGTTGGTGACTATGAATCCTCGACTCTGAAGGCGAAGGCATCGGCTGACACAAGAAGCTGGATCTTTGCAATACTCCTCGAGCTCTGAGAAGTCCCAAACTCTGCCCTCTCTGGCAAATAAGTTCTGGGAGGCAATTGCTCTGGATGCTTCTTGCTCCCTTTCCTCTTGTGTGTTGGTTTTCATACACACCCTCTTCAGATGCGTTGGGCGGTGGCCTATGATGTTTTGTAACCCTAAATGTCCGACCGACACATCACTAATTCCTCTGCCTGTTCCATTGTTATAATAAATAGTGGTGTAACTTGGTGGCCGTTATCCTGCTAATTTCTGTGTGGTGTGTGAGCATGTCAACAGGTTGAAATGCCTTAAATGTCTAATTTCACATAAAAATGCATTAAGACACACAGAATATGCTTAAAATGTCGACTTTTTGAAGAGCTGACGGGGCTGCATCCTACCTTTCCATCTTCCAACTCCTTCTGGAAAGTTTTAGCCCACCCTACACAGCATCACTTGTTGATCACGCACCCTCTTAGCCAACATGGGACCAAGACTGGCGTGTTCAGTGCCCCCGAATTAGGGGGCGCACAGTTATGCCATTGATGTGTTGTTGATGTGTGTTTGTGTTTGTGTAGTTGTGAGTGCAGCTGCTTATGCACACTGGAGCAGGTCCCTGCTCACACAGGGACGACAAAGGATCCAAGGTAGGTGAAACAGTAGGTCAGAGTAAATTGTTTATTGATGAATGCATGTTTTTATTGTTGTTGTTTGTGAATAAACTAAACTGCTAGACAGCATAGTTGTGTTAGACATGGCGTATTATTATTATTATTATTATTATTATTATTATTATTATTAGGAGATCAATGTAATTAAAAAGTAAATATTAATAAAGTAATAACAATAACAGTAAAGGTTCAAAATCGAAGCACACACCAAGCAATGAAATAACATTGGAAATCAAAACAACACAGAATAAAAAGATTTGACAGGTGAGGAAATCAAACAAACCTGAAAAAGGGTGGGTCTCTTTGTCTGTCACGGCACATACAGCTGGTTAATCTAGTGTGTTTTCCTGATTTCTATCATTCAGAAATCTCTTAGGAGCTGGCTCCAGAGGACTCGCTGAGTCTGTCCCAGCTGCCAAGCCTTATCATTTGTCTCCATCTACTGGTCAACAGTCCAAACTACAGCCTCAGTCTTTTGGCCGATCCTGCTTTTGCGACTGAGCGTCTCTCTGTCAACAATAGTTTGATGAACAGTTTCCAATGAACAGTGAACATAAGCTATAAATCTAGATGCAATATCAATTCAGGCTTGCTGGGTCTAAGGACAGAGGATGTCACACTTTGTACAGACTGTAAAGCCCATTGGGGTGATGTAAATTGTGATTCTGGGCTATACAAATAACCCTGACTTGTTTTTCTTTTTCTTCTCCTCCTTCTTTTATGTCTTCAACATCGTGTAAGTTGTGGACTCTTTAGTCTGTTCTCAGTGATCATAGGGACTCTCCAGATCGGCTCTATCCTGCACAGCTTACTCCTGCCTGACCAAACAAGAGTAAACTCTGCTGGGCAGAGCCAATCTGGAGAGTGCCTTTGATCACTGAGACATACAAGCCTCCACGCCACGTCAATGCAGAGTCCATGTGGAGGGTTTTTTTTTTTTTTTTTTTCTATTTTTTAATTTTGTTTGTTTTTGTTTTTTTCTCTTGTTTGGGGGGGGGGGGGGGGGGGGGGGCTTAAATGTATATAGACTATACAAAGATCAAAAATCTACACAGATTGGTTTGTCAGTTCCGTCTCGAGGAATCATCTTCTTTTCTCGTTCCTCTCGCTCCAGCTGAACTCTCAGGCGTGGCGCATTTTCACAGCCAAATCCTGAGTGTGGTCTGTGCAGGTCCCCTCAGCGGCTACCGGAGGGGGCGACGACAGACAGACAGACAGGCAGACACAGACAGAGCGGTTAGGATGAGGCAACATGAAATGACACAGTGGAATGCCTCATTTAAAGTGAGATCAATATGTGGTACAAATAATACAGAATGTTACAGAATGGACTCTTTGGTTGCCTTGGCTGCTCGAGGTCGGCAAGTGGGAAACGAGAGAAAAGAGTAAACAGAACAAGAGAAATTCTCATAAATACAAACTTGGTCTTCAGAGATGGAGGGGACACTTTGCTCTGTCACCTGGGTGAAAAGGTCAAAGATGATGTGTGGGCGTGACCTTGGCCAAAAACCATCAGGCCAACGCACGCCCTCTCTTCCATTATGCGGCACATAGTGTAAACAGCACTGTGGCCGAGGTGAGTCCCCAACACCTTCCTCATCAACTTCCAGCAGGATTCACAAAACTCCATGACGTTGACGGTTCGACAGAGTGTGATGATGAAGACAGTGAGAGAGTCTGAGGGCAGGCAGTTGGAACACACCACCACATCCAGTACTTGTAGTGCCACCTCAATATCTGTTGAAGATGTTGTTCTGTTTCACAGGAGACAGCTGAATTTTTTCGTCGATCAAAAGTCCATGGAGAAAAGTTAGTTATGAGCACGGTAATGTGATGTCATTTAGTTGTACTACATATGTATATATAGTATACTTAAAATAATGCATAGGCATACGTACAACTAAATGACATCACATTATCGTGCTCGTAACTAACTTTTCTCCATGGACTTTTGATCAACGAAAAAATTCAGCTGTCTCCTCGCCTCCCAGTGTTTCCGAGGCTGACAGCGCCCCCTTCAGGTTTGGCGAACTTCTGACGAAGCGAGTCGTTATGCAGCTGTTTTTTGGTTTGCTGCTGCTTTTTGACTTTTCATCGTTTTGTGCTTGGCGTGGTTTCCCTCATCGCAGAGCGTTTGGTAAGGATGCATTTGCTTTTGTTCTTGCATGGCGTTTTTTTTCATTTGCACCGCGTTTGTCATTTTGCAATGCGTTTACTTTGTGTTTGCGTTTGTCTCGTTGCAGCTCTTCTCGTTCCGTTGCAGCGCGTCTGACCCTTCTTGCCAACGTAGGAATTTCTCTTTATATACAGTAAATTGGGTCTGCAGATTTAATCTCTCTCCTTAATTGGACAAACACTGACTCACACGTTTTGAGATCTTCGGTGGGCCTTCGGTGCATCACGTGCGCCATCTCATCACATATCGTTAGCCTCATAGCATAATTGCCTAAGTCATTTTTTGGCCAAATTGAGATATCTGCCTAACTCTACTCTCCTGACACTGCTGCTTCATCCTGCCTTATCGCCTATGTCCTCAGCCTATCAGAAAGCTTGTTACATTTCAAAATCATTATCTGCTTAAGTCATCTCTTTGACTTAGGCATTTTTGACGCTACATACGAAGATGGCGGCCCTGAGGGAAAACAGGGCTCAGCTGTCTACAAGTGAAGCATTAGCTCTTCTCTTTGATTCATCAGGTAAGCTAATTCACATTTCTTCAGCTTTCTATACAGTAAATGTACTTTCAGTTGATCATAGGAATTATGAATTGTGTGAACAGTTCAAAGTGATCTGTACAAGGAATACCAGAAAGCTGCTGGTGAAAGTGGAGCACGGGTCGTGAGTGAGACGTATTTCCGAAATGTATTCAGTGAGCAGAAATTCTCTGTGTTTGTACCACGAAAAAACCAGTGTGATGTATGTGTCAGTGCCACGGTAGGAAATATAGATCAGGATGCCCTTACTACTCACTTGAAATTAAAGGCTCAAGCTCAAGCTGAAAAAGCTAAGGATAAACAGGAATCCAGTGATAAACTCTCAGTGTGGACAATGGACCTTCAGGGCGTTCCACTGTGCCCCAAGACAAAAGCGAGCACAATGTATTATAAAACTAAATTACAGATGCACAACTTTACTTGCTTCAACCTGGGTAACAAAGATGGGTATTGTTATGCCTGGGAGGAGCATGAGGGCTCCCTCAGCAGTGAGGTTTTTGCCCATCTGCAGTTCAAACACTTTGAGTCAGTCCTAGGGGCCAACCAAAACCTAGAAAAAGTCATAGTCTGGAGTGATGGCTGCGGGTATCAAAATAGATGTTGTACCATTACAAACGCGTACCCAGATCTGGCCATAAAGCATGGTGTAACCATAGAACAAAAATTTTTGGTTGCAGGGCACACACAAATGGAGTGTGACTCCATGCATAGCCTCATTGAACGGCGTAACGTGAAAGAAATTCACACTGCACGTGACTACATTGTCATCTTTGAGACTGCACGTTTGCATCCATCCCCATACAAGGTCACCCAGGTATACCACAACAATTTCATGAAGTTATCTGGGGCCTATGTCACCAACATCCGGCCAGGTAGAAAGGTTGGTGACCCCACAGTCAGTGACCTTCGGGCTCTCCAGTACTTGGCAGATGGTAGAATTCGGTACAAGTTAGGGTTTGAGTCTGACTGGGAAGACCTGCCTCAGCGAGTCAGCATCCCCAAAGAACCGTTCCAGTGGGTCCGGCTCTTTCCTGCCCAATTACCAATTACTCTCAGGAAATTCAATGACTTGCAGGCAATGAAGCCAGTACTACCAAGAGTGGCCCACCAGTACTATGACAACCTCCCTCATGAACAGACAGTGTGAAAATGAGCTCACACAGCACCTGAGTGGGACTTTGGTTGAGGTTAGACAAGCAAAACAACCTGGTTATGGTTAGGCAAGTTAAAAAACTTGGTTATGTTTAGGAAAGTAAAACAACTTTGGTACATGATATTGCATTGACTAAATGTAAGGCAGACACAAGCCTTGCCTTCTGTTGTTGACAAAAAGCAGTAGGTTTTTTTTTATTATTGGTGCACAAAGAAATGATCTCCAATGAGAAAAATTAAACTGTTGTACATTTTTCTCAGTTTTCTATCGGTCTCAGCAGTCAGGTAATGTCACTGTGACCTTTACAGTTTGTTTTGTTTGATATCATTTGATATTTGTTTTGAGATAATATAGTTGGGCCAGATTGGTTGTTGTCTGTGCTGAATTTAGTCAAGTAAAACAACTTATTTTTGTATGTATGTAAGAGAAAAAATGCCTAAGTCATGGCATATTATCTGCAAGATTTGCCTAAGTCACTTTTATTTATTATGCAATCGTTGTTGTGCCTTTTTTTTGTTTTGCACATGTGTTCACACATCTGGTCGAACTAACTATAACAGTATTAATAAAAAAAGTTTTACACGTTTGCTGAAAAATGTGTTTTTTCTTCTTTCCAGAAAACCTTAAAATATGACTTAGGCAATTATGCTATTAGGCTAACGATATTTATATTTACATACTCAGATGAAAAAAAGAAAAAAAAAACAGCAAATACATGCGGATGAAACCAACAAACACTGACAACAACAAACAAACCATCAGGCTTAAAGCCCAAAGTGCTTCTGTTAGCTAACATTTATATTAGCAACCTTAAATGACAATGAAAACACAGCAAATCCTCATATTTAAGACTATCAAAGCAACAAAAAGTTGTCACTTTGTATAAAGAAAATAACTGAAACCATTCGGCTTTTTAGCCAAAAGTGCTTGATCAGGCTTGATCAGTTCCCTTGGTTTGGAAAAGCAGGCAAGGGAAGCAAAATAAAGCAGCTGCCTCACTGCATCCAGTTAGCCAAGACGTCTTCTCATACCAGCTCCGTGAAAAAGAGCCAGTATATCTCCTTGTAGCACCCAATAATGTAATAATTTACTGAAAATGTAATAACGCCTGAAAATGTAATAAAATTTGCACTTGATCGAAAATGTAATAAAACCCAATAATGTAATAACTTGACCAATAATGTAATAAAAGATTCTGACTGATATTGTAATAACATTTTTACCGATAAAGTAAAACCTTATTACATTATTGGAGATTTATTACATTTTCAGGTGGGTCTTTTTTTAAAAAAAAAATGATAATGTAAAGCTTGACAGATAATGTAATATAGAGGGTTTCTCCATACAGGCCCGTAACAGTCTCCAAACCGCTCACTTGGAGGAGGAGCGTGGTGATGAGGAGGACACACACACAGCTGGCGGACAACAAGTGCATCCCTGCAACTCTTTCAGATCCTCAGTCTGTTCGCCCGGTTCTTTGTTGAAAGCCCAAGAACGGTCCGAAGCAATCTTCAGTTCACAGTCAAAGTATTTATTGAGGTCACATATAAAGTAATACAGCGCTGGTCTCAGACTGACAGAGCTCCCGCAGGATCTCTGCCAGAATGAGCATAGTTGTCAGACAAAAGTTCACATTTATCATGTTGGGTTTGACCAAACCCTGTACAATAATCAGATATACGTTACAGAATATAATTGGTCAGTTCCCAAGGCCTGGGCATACCATATCTTTGTTCTGGACATGTGATAAACAACCTGTATGAGTGTGTGTTGTGTGAAGCGCGTATCTAAATGCAATAGACATCACAAACAGAGAAGAGGAGACAAGACTGTCAACAACCAGAGTGCCATCTGCCTTTTTGTTATGAGAAGTGGAGAAGTGGCTCTCACCAGTCATGTTATCCTTACGACTCTAGGCTATGAAAGACATTCATGTAGGTTAAAGATCATGGGATGAAAACACATGAGATGACCTTAAAGAGCCTGGGGCCTCATTTATAGAACTTCCTTACGCACAAAACGGGGTTTGAAAGTTGCGTACGCAACTTCCTACGCAAAGGTTGTGATTGATAAAAATAAACTTAGCGTGAGAATGTGCGCACCGGTACGCCAACTTTGATGCTTGCGTACGAATATTTTGGAGACGGGGAAACTGGCGGTGCAGATGGTGAGGTGGTGAACTGAAGCCAGATTGATCTCATACATTTAATGTCATCACATATCAGACTTATAGAGCCGCGTAATCATAAACACCCAAGTCTGCAGTGTTATAGATGTGTTCCTTCAGTGAGCTGTTAGGCCTACTACTGTATGCACAATGTTCATATATCATACTTCCATCTTCAAATGATACAGAGCGGTGGATGGCACTGATGGATTAGTATTAATTGTGACAAGGTGTGCAACAATCATTCAGTTTGCTGAGTAAGCATATAAATAGTGCGGTGACACTCGTGCGTAATGCTGCACAATGGATGCGCTGGCACTGCTGGAAGATCACGCAAATGGTAGGATCAGGATGGAGAGAAGTTTTCGGGACCACGGAGATTCCCTGGCCCATGATGATGACTGGCTAATAAGCCGATTTAGATTCCCTAGAGCGGTGCTCTTGGATCTATGTGCTGAACTGGGCCCAGTGTCAGATAGACCCACTCGCCGGAACCGCGCCATCCCGGTGCATATCCAGGTGCTGACCACTCGGGGGTTTCTGGCGACTGGCTCCTTTCAGTGGGAATTAGCCGACAGGTAAGTGTCTGATATGATTAATATTATATAATATTACATTGTCTGTCTAAAGCCCCTTTTGGGTATAATTCAGTTAAATTATGTCCTTAGGTCTGGGATATCGCAGCCATCCCTCAGCGCCATAATGCCAGCCGTTTTGGATGGCATTATAAAAATGACCAGTCGATACATCAGGTTTCCTTACACTGTGGGTGAACAGGCCAACATTAAAAGGCAATTTGCAGCAATGTCCGGTTTCCCAAATTTAATCGGCGCAATTGACTGCACTCACATTGCTATAAGGGCTCCGAGTGAAAATGAATTTGCTTATGTGAATCGAAAAAATGTGCATTCACTCAATGTACAAATTATTTGTACCTCGGACATGATCTTGACGAATGTAGTGGCACGGTGGCCTGGGTCAACACACTTCTTTTTCATTTCTGCCACAGACTCTGTGGCACTGGAACTATTCACTGCGGTGACGACGTGCTGCCGCTCATTTTTTTTATTTTATTCGTGACGCCACTACTGTGACCACCAAACAGAATATCCTTTCTGGCCTGCACCTCACCCACAAGCACCTCGATTTCAGTCTCCCGTTTCTTTTTCTTTTCTCTGCCATGATCGAAAGTAAAATGCCATTGATCAGCAGGCATATTTATATGCAAAGACATTCATGAGGTACTTTGCATTGACCATTCGTGGCAAAATGTGGGTGTGTCGGGGGCGGGATGTGAGGTGAATCCACCTGCGCAATCTTCCAGGTGGAGTGTGATTTATAAAGGGAAAATTGCGTGCAGGTGTGAGTACGCACGGTTTTATAAATCCGAATATTTTTTGGCGTACGCCATTTTCAGCTTTTGGGCGCGTGCACACTTTTAGTCTGGATTCTACGCAATGTTTTATAAATGAGGCTGCTAGGGGCCTCATTTATAAAACATTGCGTAGAATCCATACTTAAAGTGTGCCTACGCCCAAAAGCTGAAAATGGCGTACGCCAAAAAATATTCGGATTTATAAAACCGTGCGTACTCACACCTGCACGCAATTTTCCCTTTATAAATCACACTCCACCTGGAAGATTGCGCAGGTGGATTCACCTCACATCCCGCCCCCGACACACCCACATTTTACCATGAATGGTCAATGCAAAGTACCTCATGAATGTCTTTGCATATAAATATGCCTGCTGATCAATGGCATTTTACGTTCGATCATGGCAGAGAAAAGAAAAAGAAATTTTACGGAGACTGAAATCGAGGTGCTTGTGGGTGAGGTGGAGGCCAGAAAGGATATTTTGTTTGGTGGTCACAGTAGTGGCGTCACGAATACAATTAAAAAAAAAAAAAAGAGTGGCGGCACGTCGTCACCGCAGTGAATAGTTCCAGTGCCACAGAGCGATCTGTGGCAGAAATTACAGATCCCTACACTACTGTGCGTCAGGATGAATGAGACATGTGTTGACCCAGGCCACCGTGCCACTACATTCGTCAAGATCATGTCCGAGGTACAAATAATTTGTACATTGAGTGAATGCACATTTTTTCGGTTCACATAAGCAAATTCATTTTCACCCGGAGCCCTTATAGCAATGTGAGTGCAGTCAATTGCGCCGATTACATTTGGGAAACCGGACATTGCTGCAAATTGCCTTTTAATGTTGGCCTGTTCACCCACAGTGTAAGGAAACCTGATTTATCGACTGGTCATTTTTATAATGCCATCCAAAACGGCTGGCATTATGGCGCTGAGGGATGGCTGCGATATCCCAGACCTAAGGACATAATTTAACTGATTTATACCCAAAGGGGGCTTTAGACAGACAATGTACCATTATATAATATTAATCATATCAAACACTTACCTGTCGGCTAATTCCCACTGAAAGGAGCCAGTCGCCAGAAACCCCAGAGTGGCCAGCACCTGGATATGCACCGGGATGGCGCGGTTCCGGCGGGTGGGTCTATCTAACACTGGGCCCAGTTCAGCACATAGATCCAAGAGCACCGCTCTAGGGAATCTAAATCGGCTTATTAGCCAGTCATCATCATGGGCCAGGGAATCTCCGTGGTCCCTAAAACTTCTCTCCATCCTGATCCTTCCATTTGCGTGATCTTCCAGCAGTGCCAGCGCATCCATTGTGCAGCATTACGCACGAGTGTCACCGCACTATTTATATGCTTACTCAGCAAATTGAATGATTGTTACACACCTTGTCAGAATTACTACTAATCCATCAGTGTCATCCACCGCACTGTATCATTTGAAGATGGAAGTATGAACATTGTGCATACAATAGTAGGCCTAACGGCTCATTAAAGGAACACATCTATAACACTGCAGACTTGGGTGTTTATGATTACGCGGCTCTATAAGTCTGATATGTGATGACATTAAATGTATGAGATCAATCTGGCTTCAATTCACCACCTCACCATCTGCACCGCCAGTTTCCCCGCCTCCAAAATATTCGTACGCAAGCATCAAAGTTGGCGTACCGGTGCGCACATTCTCACGCTAAGTTTATTTTTATAAATCACAACCTTTGCGTAGGAAGTTGCGTACGCAACTTTCAAGCCCCGTTTTGTGCGTAAGCAAGTTTTATAAATGAGGCCCCTGGTGAGCCTGTGAAGCTCAGCGTGATGCTGCAGCAGTCTGTGCTGCAGCAGTCTGTGCTGCTGATGGTTTCTGTGGATTTTCATTGTGATGGTTGACTTTGAAGAGTTGCTGCTGGATGTTGATGTTTGTCTTCTTTCTGTTCATGAAGCTTTATTGAAACAGGAGTCCGTCTCTGCAGGGGCCTCATTTATAAAACATTGCGTAGAATCCATACTAAAAGTGTGCGTACGCCCAAAAGCTGAAAATGGCGTACGCCAAAAAATATTCGGATTTATAAAACGTGCGTACTCACACCTGCACGCAATTTTCCCTTTATAAATCACACTCCACCTGGAAGATTGCGCAGGTGGATTCACCTCACATCCCGCCCCCGACACACCCACATTTTACCATGAATGGTCAATGCAAAGTACCTCATGAATGACTTTGCATATAAATATACCTGCTGATCAATGGCATTTTACGTTCGATCATGGCAGAGAAAAGAAAAAGAAATTTTACGGAGACTGAAATCGAGGTGCTTGTGGGTGAGGTGGAGGCCAGAAAGGATATTTTGTTTGGTGGTCACAGTAGTGGCGTCACGAATACAATTAAAAAAAAAAAAAAGAGTGGCGGCACGTCGTCACCGCAGTGAATAGTTCCAGTGCCACAGAGCGATCTGTGGCAGAAATTACAGATCCCTACACTACTGTGCGTCAGGATGAATGAGACATGTGTTGACCCAGGCCACCGTGCCACTACATTCGTCAAGATCATGTCCGAGGTACAAATAATTTGTACATTGAGTGAATGCACATTTTTTCGGTTCACATAAGCAAATTCATTTTCACCCGGAGCCCTTATAGCAATGTGAGTGCAGTCAATTGCGCCGATTACATTTGGGAAACCGGACATTGCTGCAAATTGCCTTTTAATGTTGGCCTGTTCACCCACAGTGTAAGGAAACCTGATTTATCGACTGGTCATTTTTATAATGCCATCCAAAACGGCTGGCATTATGGCGCTGAGGGATGGCTGCGATATCCCAGACCTAAGGACATAATTTAACTGATTTATACCCAAAGGGGGCTTTAGACAGACAATGTACCATTATATAATATTAATCATATCAAACACTTACCTGTCGGCTAATTCCCACTGAAAGGAGCCAGTCGCCAGAAACCCCAGAGTGGCCAGCACCTGGATATGCACCGGGATGGCGCGGTTCCGGCGGGTGGGTCTATCTAACACTGGGCCCAGTTCAGCACATAGATCCAAGAGCACCGCTCTAGGGAATCTAAATCGGCTTATTAGCCAGTCATCATCATGGGCCAGGGAATCTCCGTGGTCCCTAAAACTTCTCTCCATCCTGATCCTTCCATTTGCGTGATCTTCCAGCAGTGCCAGCGCATCCATTGTGCAGCATTACGCACGAGTGTCACCGCACTATTTATATGCTTACTCAGCAAATTGAATGATTGTTACACACCTTGTCAGAATTACTACTAATCCATCAGTGTCATCCACCGCACTGTATCATTTGAAGATGGAAGTATGAACATTGTGCATACAATAGTAGGCCTAACGGCTCATTAAAGGAACACATCTATAACACTGCAGACTTGGGTGTTTATGATTACGCGGCTCTATAAGTCTGATATGTGATGACATTAAATGTATGAGATCAATCTGGCTTCAATTCACCACCTCACCATCTGCACCGCCAGTTTCCCCGCCTCCAAAATATTCGTACGCAAGCATCAAAGTTGGCGTACCGGTGCGCACATTCTCACGCTAAGTTTATTTTTATAAATCACAACCTTTGCGTAGGAAGTTGCGTACGCAACTTTCAAGCCCCGTTTTGTGCGTAAGCAAGTTTTATAAATGAGGCCCCTGGTGAGCCTGTGAAGCTCAGCGTGATGCTGCAGCAGTCTGTGCTGCAGCAGTCTGTGCTGCTGATGGTTTCTGTGGATTTTCATTGTGATGGTTGACTTTGAAGAGTTGCTGCTGGATGTTGATGTTTGTCTTCTTTCTGTTCATGAAGCTTTATTGAAACAGGAGTCCGTCTCTGCAGGGGCCTCATTTATAAAACATTGCGTAGAATCCATACTAAAAGTGTGCGTACGCCCAAAAGCTGAAAATGGCGTACGCCAAAAAATATTCGGATTTATAAAACGTGCGTACTCACACCTGCACGCAATTTTCCCTTTATAAATCACACTCCACCTGGAAGATTGCGCAGGTGGATTCACCTCACATCCCGCCCCCGACACACCCACATTTTACCATGAATGGTCAATGCAAAGTACCTCATGAATGACTTTGCATATAAATATACCTGCTGATCAATGGCATTTTACGTTCGATCATGGCAGAGAAAAGAAAAAGAAATTTTACGGAGACTGAAATCGAGGTGCTTGTGGGTGAGGTGGAGGCCAGAAAGGATATTTTGTTTGGTGGTCACAGTAGTGGCGTCGCGAATAAAAAAAAAAAAATGAGTGGCAGCACGTCGTCACCGCAGTGAATAGTTCCAGAGCCACAGAGCGATGTGTGGCAGAAACTACAGATCCCTACACTACTGTGCGTCAGGATGAATGAGTCATGTGTTGACCCAGGCCACCGTGCCACTACATTCGTCAAGATCATGTCCGAGGTACAAATAATTTGTACATTGAGTGAATGCACATTTTTTCGATTCACATAAGCAAATTCATTTTCACTCGGAGCCCTTATAGCAATGTGAGTGCAGTCAATTGCGCCGATTAAATTTGGGAAACCGGACATTGCTGCAAATTGCCTTTTAATGTTGGCCTGTTCACCCACAGTGTAAGGAAACCTGATGTATCGACTGGTCATTTTTATAATGCCATCCAAAACGGCTGGCATTATGGCGCTGAGGGATGGCTGCGATATCCCAGACCTAAGGACATAATTTAACTGAATTATACCCAAAAGGGGCTTTAGACAGACAATGTAATATTATATAATATTAATCATATCAGACACTTACCTGTCGGCTAATTCCCACTGAAAGGAGCCAGTCGCCAGAAACCCCCGAGTGGTCAGCACCTGGATATGCACCGGGATGGCGCGGTTCCGGCGAGTGGGTCTATCTGACACTGGGCCCAGTTCAGCACATAGATCCAAGAGCACCGCTCTAGGGAATCTAAATCGGCTTATTAGCCAGTCATCATCATGGGCCAGGGAATCTCCGTGGTCCCGAAAACTTCTCTCCATCCTGATCCTACCATTTGCGTGATCTTCCAGCAGTGCCAGCGCATCCATTGTGCAGCATTACGCACGAGTGTCACCGCACTATTTATATGCTTACTCAGCAAACTGAATGATTGTTGCACACCTTGTCACAATTAATACTAATCCATCAGTGCCATCCACCGCTCTGTATCATTTGAAGATGGAAGTATGATATATGAACATTGTGTATACAGTAGTAGGCCTAACGGCTCATTAAAGGAACACATCTATAACACTGCAGACTTGGGTGTTTATGATTACGCGGCTCTATAAGTCTGATATGTGATGACATTAAATGTATGAGATCAATCTGGCTTCAATTCACCACCTCACCATCTGCACCGCCAGTTTCCCCGCCTCCAAAATATTCGTACGCAAGCATCAAAGTTGGCGTACCGGTGCGCACATTCTCACGCTAAGTTTATTTTTATAAATCACAACCTTTGCGTAGGAAGTTGCGTACGCAACTTCCAAGCCCCGTTTTGTGCGTAAGCAAGTTTTATAAATGAGGCCCCTGGTCTTTTACTGGAACAGCTTAAAATATTCTCACAGCTTCGCACCATGTTTTCATTGGTTTGAAGAAAACTGTGTTGAAAGCTCAGTTGCAGGCAGAAATGAGCACATCCAGAGTTTTTGAAGACGCTGATTGATTTCCTCTTCAGTTCCTGAAATGAATCCAGTGTGAACCATCAGAAATAAAGACAGACTTGCTGCAGCGTTAATGTAAATTATTCAAGTATCAATAAAGGTCCAATGTGTCAGAGATGGCCAGAACTTTAGAGTCAAACCACTGCCACTGTCCTCCTGGCCTGCTGTCTGGCTCTGACATCATGCAGAACCCTCAGTGGGGGGACAGTGGGCCATCAGAGTTTGTGGTCGGGGACCTCTCACACCTGCTGTAGAAGGTGTTGAGTTCCTCAGCTGCTCTGGAGGACGGGCTGATAGCAGGACCTTTCTTCTTGTGGGCAGTGATGGTCCTGAGTGGGTTCCAGACGGCTGCTGGTTCTGGTCTTGGTGCTTGAATCAGCTCTGAGTTCACTGAGCTGTTTGGTGAAGCAGGGCTTGTGGTTTTGGACCTCATGATGGTTTTGGTTGTGAGGCAGACCTGCTGACAGAAGCTGATATTTGTTGTTGTTGTCGTCCGGATTATGGGATGGAAAAGCACGAGCAGCTGAAATTTTCCTCAGATGTGATGAAGTTCTTTTAAAAATGTTAGATTGACAAACTGATCAGAGGCTCATGTTGAAGTTGTCGATTGTACGACCAGATGTAAAATGCAGGAACAGCAGGAACAGCAACAACACTCATCCAGTGAAACTTAAAGCCATGAGTGTGTTTGTCGTGGTGCATGCTGGGAAGCGTCCCTGACAATGTCCACTCACAAAAACTGCAGTTTATCGTCTCATATGTACTTCAGCATGTTTTTGTTTCCAGACTACAGTAAAAATCAGTGATTTTAGTCTCTGTAGAACTAAAAATGTTCATTGAATTATTGGATTGTTTGACTTTTTCAGTTGTGTTTGATAAAACCAGAGAATAACTTGATTTGATCTCAGTAACTAACACTCGGTTAAAGTGATCTCAGGTTTTAAAGCTCACTAAAGACACTTCCTGCAGCCCAGATGAACACGTCCTCAACTGGCAGCGATCAAGGGTCAACATGTATTTCATCTTTATTTGCTCAATAAAACATGAACTTGATGAAAACTGATGTCAGTGTCAGTCAGATCTGATTAAAATTTAACTCTCTCAGGCCTCTCTGGCTGTTTGGACTTTACTTTCATTCTCTCTGGATGTTGTGGAACAGATTGTTTTCTCCGTCTCAGCCTCCAGCCAAAGGTAAAGAATCAACTGTGAAATGTTTTACTCGTTAGCACAAGCTGTCGTTAGCTTAGCTTAGATCATGAGCTGATGTGACTCTAACACCTCTGGGAAGAAACATGTTGGTGTGAAACTCACGAATAAAGACTTTATACAGAGAACAAAAAGATTAATAAACTTAAACATCTCTCTCTCTCTCTGCTCCTTCCTGTCTGAACTTTACTTTCACTTCTGCCTTCGGTGTGTCACAGTTTGTTTTCTCCTCTGAAGCTCCAGCTGAAGGTAAAGTAACTCGTTTCAGGTGTTTTTTACTCAAGCTGTCGTTAGCTTAGCTTCAGCACAAACGGCATCGATCTGCAGCTCCGTCCATTGTTTCTCCAAACTCTGAGTTTAACTGTGAACTCTGGACGAAGGAGCTGAAAGCAGCTCCGTTAAAAACATCGGCCATGTTGTGTGGATGTTTGTGAGTGTAAACGCTGGAATAAGAGCAGAAGCAGAGCGAGTTGATCCTCAATAGTTGATGTGGAGACAGCAGGGAGGAGCATTCAGAGGGCTGTGAGGAGCTGAAACCTTTTTTTCTCAATTCAATCTGTAACTGTGTCACTAAATGAGCTGTCAGAGCTCTGAACTCTCCTCCAACAGCAACGAGTGTCGCTGCTTTTTCTCACTTTGTGCTTCAATGTGATCAAGAATCAAATCAAAGATTCCTCTTTTAATATGACCTGAGAGGGTTTGATTGAGACAGGCTTTTATTTTGAAAGGATCTCTCAGTGGTGGAAAGAAACTAATTTACTCAAGTACTGCAGTTAAGTACAGTCTAGAAGTACTTGTATTTTTTTTCTATTGTATTTCATTATTTCTACTCCATAAATATTTGACTTTTACTTCATTTTGTGACTTTTCAAATTAAGACTTTAAATCAAATCAAATGATCAGTCCGTTAAACTTCCTAAAAGTCGATAAAACAGTTAAAAGTTGCTCCACGTCGACCGACTCCAACATTAAAGTACTCGTTACCCATCAGTGATACAATAATCCAGTAATCTAACTGTTCAAGGAGCCGTTCTGATGGACTTTGTTCTCACAGGTGAAATCTAATATTTGTTGCTGCCACATTAGTTTGTGTGAAGTGAAGCTTCATTTTTGATCTCAGTTTAATCATCGCGCTGCCTCTGTGGACTTTGGCTCCTTATCAAGGTTCAACATTCAGCTTCATTGTCTTTATAACAGGATTGACCAATAAAATGCAGTTACAACTCCTCCAAGATTTGACATGAGAATCAAACACTGAAACAGAGCAAAGTTTAGAACAATATCACAAAAGAAATAAAAAGGAAAACTAAATTAGATTGACAGGAAGATACAGTACATATATATATACATACACATGTACACAGATAATCACGTACTGTGTGCAGTATGAGTGTAATATACAAGTTATACTGCAAAACCTGAGACAGTGGGAATGAGGGCAGTGCAAAGGTGATGGTGGTTTTGTGCAAAAGAACAACAGCAGAATAATCCAATGTAAAATCCACGAATGCAGCAAAATGTAAAGAACAATTCTCGATGCGAAACCTGTCGAACGTGTCGAGCTGAGGTCCATCACAATCATCTGGAGACGCTTTGTCACAGTCGGTCCACTTTTATGTCACGACCATGTAAAGAAACTTTCAGTCATGTTGAATTTACTGAATATTCCACAAACTGAAGCTTCCTGTCAGATTCAGTCAGTGTGTGTCAGTGGATGTCAACGGTCGTCCATCCATCAAGTGTGTGTTCACTTCACTGCAGCTTCATGGCGCCATCTAGTGGACTGATAGAAGTACAGCAGCTCGGCCTCACACTGCTGTCTGACTGCATTCAGCTGACACTGATATGAAAGACGAGATAACAGCCAATCAGAGGAGGAGCAGCTGATATTTGGACAGGAGAAACCATGAAAGGATGATTTCAGCTGATGTGCACATGAATGATTTGTGTTTCCTCTCCAGATCAAAGTGTGTGTGAGCTGACGTGAGTTCAGCAGCATGAATCGGTGTGAGGACAGAGAGGAGGGAGTCCGTCCCTCTAAAACCAGTCTGTGTGGGGACGATGATGGCCAGACCGAAGCTCAGAGGTGAGACCAGGATCTCTGACTGTCCAGGACTCATCTCCATGTCAGAGCACTCGAATCTCTCCACCATCATTATTCACACTCAAAGCTCTGTGTGTGTTGTGTTGAAGGCCAGAGCAGCAGGACCCACCAGACTCTGCTGGACCTGGACCTGGACCTGGACCCAGCTGTGTGTCCCTCAGGAGTGACCAGTCAATGCATCACCTGATTGACTTTAAACAGCAACATGTCTCTGACAGACAGTAAGTTGTTCTCAGTATTAAACTCGTGTTGGACAATTTGACCTGAAATGTCCATATGTCCTCCTCATGTTGTCCACTGCTGATGTTTGTCCTCATTAAATCCAGTCTGACCAGTTGTCCTTTTCATGTCCATGTTGTCCTAGAATGATGATGAAGGTTAGAGCTAGATTAGTGTTAAAGGACATTTGTCCAGTCTGTCCCTAAACAGCACTGACATGTCCACATGTGGACACTGAAAGCTGAGGATAATATGAGGCTTCAGCACAAATCCAGTGGGGACCTTCCAAAGTCTCTTTACCATCAAACTTCCTCTTTGAATGTTGGACTAAAATGCTTCACTGACCATCGTCTCTAAATAACAGTCAGGATATTTGTGCTGAGTCTCGTGATGCAAACGTTAGAAAACAGACCAACAGAGTCGGTGCTGATGGACTCCACAGTTTAGTTTGTTGTCTGTCAATCACAGTAAAATCTGCTCAGAAATCAGTCCGTTGAGTCCTGCTTTGGTCCGACATTTGATGGACAAATGAAGCGATGATCCACAGACTGAAATCATTCAGCTTCATGTTTGATTGAACTTTGGTGTGTTGATCCTTTTCTTGTTGATAGCTGCTAGTTTCTCCAGCAGCTTCTGAGTCTGAAGAAGAAAAAGTGATTTTCCATCCCTGGTGGTCTTCCTCTGTGTCTAACAGGATCGATGGGAGACCAGCCTCTGATGGACCTGGACCTGGATCTGAGTCTGGACCTGAACCCAGCTGTGTGTCCTTGAACAGTGAATGGTCGATGGGTCACCTCATTGACTTTAAAGTAGATCGACCGTCTGCTGCAAAGAGGTAAACTGTTAATAACATTAAAATATTACAGATTCTTGTTTGAACTGTTATTTATCCAGAGAAATTTTTTAAACCTGTTTGTTTATTTTCAGCATCGTTCTTCTTCTCATTCGTTTGTATCCTCACATGTGGAAGCTGCCCAGTATAACCAGTCTTCAACTCTTGACTCCAGTTGAACATTTCCTCCACACACACATTCTGACTGATGACTGCACGAGTATAAATCAGTGACTTGATTGAGGCTAACAGATGCTAACGAAGGCTAACCCTGATTCCACTGAGTTCCTCCATCAAATCAACATGTTGTGGTTTTCAGTCATGTGACAACACAAACACAAACATGTCAGTGATAACAGCTGGCCTGAGATCAGCTGCTGTGAAACACAGAATGAAGCAACACAGAGAGTCTGCGGAAACACACAGTCTGTTTGTGATTGATGCTGCTGATGGATTCACAAAGTCAAGAACGACACTGACGGCAGCATCATGGCGCCTCACATCAGGCTGGAGTTGTGCCTCTGTGAAGACGTCTGATGCAGAGAAGGGTGTTATGGGTAACTAAAGGCTGCAGGAGCTCAGAGAGGAGACAAAGCTCAAAAATGTGTTGTGTGTCCAACAAGTGGACAAGAACAAATACATGTTGTCCAAGAATAAAAGAAAGAGCCAGAACAACTTCTATGAGCAACAGCTGCACCTGTTTTCTTCATGTAGTCCAGAGAAGAACGTTCCAGCTTTCATTTGAAGCACAGCTGGATGTGAAATCACCCTCAGCTTTGCTTTGATCCAGTATTCTCTGCTTCTCTCTTTGGTTTTCTTATGTTTCATTGTCTTTATTGTGACTCACTGCCAATTTGTGCTGGACAGGTAGCATCCAGTTAGCTTGTGTGAGCTGTGTGATGCTGTCCACAGTATTATAGGGGTCAATGAGAACTGGAGGGACTCAACCAGACAAGCTGGTGAACCAGCACAGTAAAGTGAAAGCTGCACAGAAATGCAGACTGGACTGTTGATTCACGGTGGGATCAGCAGTACGAGCAACATTTTAATGTCAGTGGAAACCATCTGATTCAATGTTGGAATCAACACTTCAGCTCAAAGGACCTTCAGCTGGTGTTTGTCTCTGTGTGGACTGACATGATGTGAGCTAATTCTTCATGATTCCTCCACAGAGTCCATCAGGAGAGCTCAGAGGTTCCCAGTGGTCAGTCTGCCCAGCAGCATCAAACTCACGTGGACTCCATATTTATGGTCTGTACATGTACAACAGCTGCTTTCAAATCTATTCTGTTCACAATAATCTCCACACTGCACTTTTTAGACCAGTGGACCATCAGTCTGTCCAACATGGATCTGATGTTTGCTTCCATGATTTCACTTTGTGTCATTCATAGAATCTTCTGTTCCAGCTGCTGGAGGAGAACATTGTCTCTTTTGTGAGGAACGAGCTGAAGAAGATCAAGACGGTTCTGAGTCCAGATGACCCAGAATGCTTAGAGAGTCAGGGGGAGGATGAGGATGAGGATGCAGAGCAGAGGAGGAGCAGCAGAGAGGCATTTCTGGAGATCACACAGCACTTCCTGAGGAGAATGAAGGAGGAGGAGCTGGCTGAGCATCTGCAGAGCAGTAAGAGGATTTCTCTAAAGGTTTAACTGCTGGATCAGTGGAACATTCACTGATGTCTCAACAGATGGACCAAAATATGTTCAGACAAGGACATTAAATTCTCATCTGAACTTTATCAGTCACTTATTGATTTATTTGTTGTGTCTTCATTCAGAACTTTTTGCTCCAGTTTGTCGGCGTCAATTAAATCTTAAATCTAACCTGAAGGAGAAGTTCCAGTGTGTGTTTGAGGGGATCGCTAAAGCAGGAAAGCGGACCCTCCTGAATCAGATCTACACAGAGCTCTTCATCACAGAGGGAGGGACTGGACAGGTCAATGATGAACATGAGGTCAGACAGATTGAAACAGCATCCAGGAAACCACACGGACCAGAAACCACAATCAGACAAGAAGACATCTTTAAACCCTCACCTGGACGAGATGAACGAATCAGAACAGTGATGACCAAAGGAGTGGCTGGCATTGGGAAGACGGTCTTAACACAGAAGTTCACTCTGGACTGGGCTGAAGACAAAGTCCACCAGGACATACAGTTCATGTTTCCATTCACTTTCAGAGAGCTGAATGTGCTGAAAGAGAAAAAGTTCAGCTTGGTGGAACTTGTTCATCACTTCTTTCCTGAAACCAAAGAAGCAGGAATCTGCAGGTTTGAAGAGTTCAGGGTTTTGTTCATCCTTGACGGTCTGGATGAGTGTCGACTTCCTCTGGACTTCCACAACAATGAGATCCTGACTGATGTTACAAAGTCCACCTCAGTGGATGTGCTGCTGACAAACCTCATCAGGAGGAACCTGCTTCCCTCTGCTCGCCTCTGGATAACCACACGACCTGCAGCAGCCAATCAGATCCCTCCTGAGTATGTTGACATGGTGACAGAGGTCAGAGGGTTCACTGATGAACAGAAGGAGGAGTACTTCAGGAAGAGGTTCAGAGACAAGGAGCAGGCCAACAGAATCATCTCCCACATCAAGACATCACGAAGCCTCCACATCATGTGCCACATCCCGGTCTTCTGCTGGATCACTGCTACAGTTCTGGAGGATGTGATGAAGACCAGAGAGGAAGGAGAGCTGCCCAAGACCCTGACTCAGATGTACATCCACTTCCTGGCGGTTCAGTCCAAAGTGAAGAACATCAAGTATGATGGAGGAGCTGAGTCAGATCCACAGTGGACTCCAGAGAGCAGGGAGATGATTGAGTCTCTGGGAAAACTGGCTTTTGAGCAGCTGCAGAAAGGAAACCTGATCTTCTACGAATCAGACCTGACAGAGTGTGGCATCGATATCAGAGCAGCCTCAGTGTACTCAGGAGTGTTCACACAGATCTTCAAAGAGGAGAGAGGACTGTACCAGGACAAGGTGTTCTGCTTCGTCCATCTGAGTGTTCAGGAGTTTCTGGCTGCTCTTCATGTCCATCTGACCTTCATCAAGTCTGGAGTCAATCTGCTGTCAGAAGAACAAACAACCTACCATGACTCTGCAGAGACACATCTCCACCAGAGTGCTGTGGACAAGGCCTTACAGAGTCCAAATGGACACCTGGACTTGTTCCTCCGATTCCTCCTGGGTCTTTCCCTGCAGACCAATCAGACTCTCCTACCAGGCCTGCTGACACAGACAGGAAGTGGCTCAAAAACCAATCAGGTAACAGTCGAGTACATCAAGAAGAAGATTGAAGAGACGCCTTCTGCAGAGCAAAGCATCAATCTGTTCCACTGTCTGAATGAACTGAATGATCGTTCTCTGGTGGATCAGATCCAACAGTCCTTGAGTTCAGGAAGACTCTCCACAGATAAACTGTCTCCTGCTCAGTGGTCAGCTCTGGTCTTCATCTTACTGTCATCAGAAAAAGATCTGGACACGTTTGACCTGAAGAAATTCTCTGCTTCAGAGGAGGCTCTTCAGAAGCTGCTGCCAGTGGTCAAAGCCTCCAACAAAGCTCTGTAAGTACAGAGATAGTGAAGTTTCTTCATGAATAAATACTCTGATATCTAACTTACTCTTTGCTTCCTTGCTGTGTCTCTTCAGACTGAGTGGGTGTAACCTCTCAGAGAGAAGCTGTGAAGTTCTGTCCTCAGTCCTCAGATCTCAGTCCTCCAGTCTGAGAGAGCTGGACCTCAGTAACAACAACCTGCAAGATTCAGGAGTGAAGCTGCTGTCTGCTGGACTGGAGAGTCCACACTGTGCACTGGAAACTCTCCGGTCAGATCAAGTTACTGTTTGTTTTGACAAGCATAGACGCTGTATCACGTTTAGCTCTGGAGGATGAACTCTGAATCAGTTTGACAAAACTTTTAAAGTGTGCTCTTCTTTGTGTGAGCTGCCTCTACAAAACAGCTTTATTTGTTAACTGAGGTTTCCTTCATCAGCCTCTGTGCAGATTCCTAAAGAAGAGATGTTTGGTTCATCAACACTGTCCCTGCAAATAGACAAGAGAGACATGCTGACAGAAAGCTACGAGCCGATGATAAATACCAATGAACTCATCAGTTGTTCTATTAGCTGCAGTACCAGCAGTGTCAAATGAAACTGACAGTAAATCAGGACCAAACATAAAACCAGAATCCAAAGTGGTCTCTGGATTCTGTACCTTCATCATTCTTTTAGTGTGTTGAAGATCTGCTGTGTCAGATTTAAAGTGTTAATATGACCTGAAGCAAACAGAGACAAAATGATTGATTACCAGCTAAAAGCAAGAAGTTTCCTGTGGCTGAAAACAACATGAAGCATCAGGTTTGTTCTGCTGTGGTCACACGGCTTTGAACGTCTGGCTCAGCAGGTCTGCAGACAGAATGTATTCCCTCAGCTGAGAGTCTGGATCCTCATAGAGAAAACCATCAGGAGAAGAATTAAAGTTCAGTCTGAAACTGAACAGAACCTCGTCTGGAGCAGGTCAGGTGTGCAGTATCAGTCACCACAGAGATCTTCATAACACTGAAAACTGTTCTCAGCTCAACAGACCTGCTGACCATTGGTCTCTGTTTGGAGTTCAGCCCTCTGGTTGTGTTTTTCTCTTGTTTGCTTTGTAAAACAAACAGCCTGCCGTGCTCATCCAGTGGATTGTGAGCTGTAGTTTTCCCGGGAAACACACTGACCTCTTTGGCTGTCACAGTCTCTGTCACTATCTGGCCTGAGTGGGTAATCTTGACCACAACCAATCCTCAGATCAGGCAGTGATCATCCTTCGCACCTGGCCTGGTGCTGCTCCACCCTTTGCTGACGGAGTGTCTCTAGGCTGGACATAGTGGACAGGCCGGAGTCCACGGCACCACCTGCCTCTGGCTGTCCCTCCACACGCACCGAGCCTGGAAAAATCACTGATGCAGCAGGGCAGGGTTTGTTTTGAGCAGAGAGAGAGGACTCATCAGGGAAGATGGCGACTGCAGGGTCCATCCAATGGCTGGACAGGCTGCTGTTGGCAGGTGCTGGTCCAGTCTCAGAGCTGGGTCTGGGTCCAGCTCGCCAGAGAATGAAGCAAAGTGGTGCTTGATGTGTGTGGCCATCAGGAGGGATTGTGACAGCCTCAACCACAAACACAACCAAAGCTCCACAGAACACAGCCTCTATGGCTGACTCAAACTGTTCCTCTGAATATATCACACAACTCTGAGCTTTCAGTCAGTGGAACAGCAGCACAGCTGTGTTCTTACAGACATGAGGACAATGAATGGACGCCTGCGTGGACTGCGACACGCTCAGTGAATTATTTCCTACCAGCTCAGTGAACTTGTAGCTTGAAACTTCAGTGTCACTCACAAAGATAGGAAATTTGTGTTTCAGTCTCTCAGACTCTGAAACTTCACTGCTGAAAATATCTGAAGTATATTCAGATTATCTGTTTGCACAAAACCTTTTCAAACATGGAAAAATATTTCTACAGCTAAACTTTCATTTGTGAGATTTTTTAAATCAAACTCACACATTCAGATTCGTGCATACTATTTTTTCACATGTACACAAAAGATGATGTTCAAACTCAAAATATCAATGAGCCTCATTTTCTCCCAGATTCATTTTTTATATCATGTGACGTTGGTTTCTGGATGTCTATTTATTCCTGATTCAGTGATGATTTATTGTCACATCTACAACATGTTTATGATGGAACAGCAAAGATTTGAATGCACGCTGAGACGAGACTCAACATTTTAAAATAAATGTTCTTTTTCTTCATCTTCTTCTTCAGACTGAGTGGCTGTAACCTCTCAGAGAGAAGCCGTGAAGTTCTGTCCTCAGTCCTCAGCTCCCAGTCCTCCAGTCTGAGAGAGCTGGACCTGAGTAACAACAACCTGCAGGATTCAGGAGTGAAGCTGCTGTCTGCTGGACTGGAGAGTCCACTCTGTGCACTGGAAACTCTCAGGTCAGATCAAGTTACTGTTTGTTGTAAAAGTGTTGACGTCTTTCTTTCACCTCAGAAGTCCACACGTTTGACACATACATATATTGATTGGCAGATTTTTTCTCTCAATGTTCCTTTCATTAATGAAGTCTGGCTGAGATGGAAATCCTCATTTCTGTTTTGTTGTCATGTGATTTTGATTAGTGGACGTCACTTTATTCCTGATTCAGTCATGATTAATTACCACAAAGGTGTCGCTGAGGACTTCAGGAAGTGAAGTGTCGAGTGTAAGGTCGTTGACCTCAAACACAGAAACTGCTGAGAATTATTATGTGTTGTAAATTCTCCCACGTGATGCTGCTCAGCCTATCAGATCTCTGCATTTTGAGAGCAATGGTTTGATGGACACAGCAGGACTCTCAGATGATCTTCCATGTGTGTTGTTCTGTGTGTTTGCAGGCTGTCAGGCTGTCTGATCACAGAGGAAGGCTGTGCTTCTCTGGCCTCAGCTCTGAGATCCAACCCCTCCCATCTGAGAGATCTGGACCTGAGCTACAATCATCCAGGAGACTCAGGAGTGAAGCTACTGTCTGCTGGACTGGAGGATCCTCACTGCAGACTGGACACTCTCAGGTATGAAGAGGCTGCTGCAGCCACAGTCAGTCAGTGTGAAAGAGGAGGAAGAGCTGGAAACATGTTGTCTGTCTTTTTGGTTGATGGTGGATGTGAGTGAGACATGAACAATCACACATGTAGGAAACCTTTGTCCTTTGATCACAACATAAACACTGGTTGAACATGAAAAGGACATATTTGTGTTGGAGGTCTCAAGGAGAACATCTCCAGGAACAAACATGATAATGACCTGTTGGTCATAATTGATGCAGTTTGGACAGATCTCTGTATGGTAAAAGAACTGTCTGTCAGTTTGACAAATGTCCTTTTTGTCTTCCAAAGACATAAAAACAAGCTTCCAATAAGTCCAAAGCAGTTCTATTTATTTCAAACTGCTGGAACCTGACAACCACAGAACAGAGCAGGACTTTTGAGATGCTTCATTCAAGTGTTTTCCTCAAAATGTTGGACTGTTCCTTCATCAGTGGAGAACAATTGGACTGAACATGGTCTTCACAGCAAACATGGCTTGTAAGTATTTCCATGTACAGACATCAAGTGGCTCTTCTTGTTCTGGTGAACTTCAGGAAGTTTGATTTCCAAACAACAGAGTCATGATGACTTGTCTCAAATATTGAATTTATTGACAGTATTCACACTTCTAATGAACACATGAAGCATGGTCACACATGACGGGGAGAACCGTGTCCACTAATCAATGATTAAAGCTCTATTGGTTTGTTCAGTGAAGACAAAGTCAGACTGATTATTAATCATCACAGGTGGGAGAGCGAGAGAGCGATCAATGAATGAAGCAGCTTAGAATAGAAGATCAACATATTGTGTTTGTGTGTATGAGAGTGATGTAACGTCCATGTTTGCATGCTGAAAGAGGAGGTGCTGCTCTGACCCCCCTCCTCCTTTCAGGGTGGAGCCTGCTGGAGTCCGATGGTTGAGACCAGGTCTGAGGAAGTGTAAGTGTGTCTTTAATTTGACTGATGAAAACAAAGCTCATTCAGCCATCTTCAAACTGTGACATCACTCATTCACATCTCTGATGTCATCATCAAACTGTCCATCAATCAACAGATGATGGATCAATAACTGCAGCTGTTTTCTTCTTCTTCTCTCCATCAGATTCCTGTGAACTCAAACTGGACACAAACACAGTGACCAGAAAGATCAAACTGTCTGACAACAACAGGACGATGACACTGGTGAAGGAGCGTCAGTCATATCCTGATCATCCAGACAGGTTTGACCACTGGCCTCAGCTGCTGTGTGGAACTGGTCTGACTGGTCGCTGTTACTGGGAGGTCGAGTGTAGAGGAAGAGTTGATGTATCAGTGAGTTACAGAAGAATCAGAAGGAAAGGAGACAGTGATGAGTGTGTGTTTGGATGGAATGATCAGTCCTGGAGTCTGTTCTGCTCTCATGGTCGTTACTCTGTCCGTCACAATAAGAGAACAATGTCCATCTCCTCCTCCTCCTCCTCTGTCTCTCACAGAGTAGGAGTGTATGTGGACTGTCCTGCTGGCACTCTGTCCTTCTACAGAGTCTCCTCTGACTCACTGATCCACCTCCACACCTTCAACACCACATTCACTGAACCTCTTTATCCTGGCTTTGGGTTCAGGTTCTGGTCCAGGTCTGGTTCCTCAGTGTCTCTGTGTCCTCTGTAGGAGGGAGAATCTCCTCCTGTTAGAGAAACACTGCTGAACAGATCAGTTGAGTCTGTGCAGGATCTCAGTCACATCAGTCTTTCAGGTTATTGGAATAAATTGATCAATGAACTTTGTTGAAAATAATTGAAAAGATTCCTCATTTACTTTGTAAACTTCTTCTACTTCCAGTCCTTTAAAGATGGAAGCTGTGATCATTAAACTGTGGAAACGCTGTTGACTTGAACCTGCAGCTGTGTGTTGATTTTATTCTGGATCTTCTTCCAATCAAAGTTGAATGTTGCTGTGAGTGTTTTCTGGTCTTTCTTCAGGTCAGGACTGCTGCCCGGACTCAGCTGAAAGATACAGAGAAACTTTTCTGATGCTGTTGTCCATAAAGAAATGTTTTTTTTCCAGTTTGGTGTGGAAGAACTCACTTGGTCTTCACAGAGCCATGACTGGAACCACATCCGACACCTTTGGTATTAACTGGAGCACTGACTGTGAGCCAGACCTGATCACCGACATCAGTGTTGGACCTCAGTGATGCTCTGGTGTCCGACTGGGATCAAACAGCAGCTTCAATATCTGCTGCAAAGGCTGAGCGCAGAAAACTGGAGGTTGATGTGGCAGCACAGGCATGAACACAGTGTCACAGTTACGTTAATCACACAATGAGTGAAAGTTCAGCCGTCCACACACTTTTGGCCACAGTGTGACAAAAAGCCAAAGCGCAGACTGAGATGAAGCTGCTCTCTTTAGTTCAGTGAAGGTGTTTTGTCCTGTCAGGTTTTGAGTCGCTGACACCTTCATGAAACTGTGCAGATTGTCAAGTTCTTCCAGTCCAGCAGGGGGCAGCATCATCCCACTGATGAAGAGGAGGGAGCCCACGAGAGGAATCAATGTGAGTCAGATGAATGGAAACACCACAGAGTCCAGATTTCACACTGAAGACACGACAAATTGTGAACTTTGAGAGGAAACACACGAACAAACGCTGGTTTTCCTGCAAAATCTCTGCTTAATATTCAAAACCTTCCTCTAAAATTCAGCCTTCTCTCAATGTTTTCCACAAAATATTTCACATTTTCACCGTTTTACTGCAGTGTCGTACTGACTGAGTCTCTGTGTGTTTCTGTGTGTATTTCTGTGTGTTGTTGTGTATTGTGATGGGACTCTGTCCTCCAAACGTTTGAAATATGTCACTTTTTCTTCTTAAATTAGGACTTTTTGTACATTTTATCTTCTAAATTGTGTGATTTTATTGCCAAATGTTGTGTTTCTTCCTCTGTGTGTTTTAAAGGTTGTGTGTCTGTGTGTTGGTGTGTGTTGTGCTTTTTGTGCATCAGTGTGTCCTTGTTGCTGTTGTCATGAGGATGTTGATCATGTGATCAGCTGATTCTCTCACTTTAAACTCAGTCAGACGTTCCATCATCACTTTCAGCCTCCTGAACACACAAACACACGGTGAGCCTCTCCTCAAAAATTTAGTAGATAGATCAACTGAAGACACGATGTTCATACAAACGGGCTGTTTCTGCAGCTGTTTGATGTCTGAATATTGATTTCAGACAAAAAGGTCTTAATGTTTTATTTTGAAGGCTTGAATCAGGTGGTTTGTTTTGATGTGAACAGGGGAAAAGGACAACTCAGGACCACAGCCTTAACAGTACCCCCCCCCCCCCCCCCCCCCTAAGGGCGCCTCCCGCCCAATAATTTAGACCTAATATATCATTGTAATTTCGAGAATCTGGAGAATTTAGTAAAGCAAGATCTGAATAGGTGGAAAATCTTACCTCTCACATTATCTGAAAAGATAAATATCATTAAAATGAATGTTTTGCCATGCTTTTTGTTTCTATTTCAGAATCTGCCTACATACATACCACCCACAAGTTTTAATGTTTGGGATGGGCTGCTTAGAAAATTTTTATGGGACGAAAAGAAGCCAAAAGTGAAACTTAAAATTTTGCAACAACAAAAAAAAAAAAAAAAGAAAGAAAGAAAGAAAGAAAGAAAGAAAGAAAGAGGGGGACTTGCATTACCAAATGTAATTAACTACTGTTACTCAGCACAGGTGAAACCAATTTTAATATGGATGAATAATGAGATGAGACCCAAATGGAAACTCTTTGAGTTTAATTTGGCTGAATCACTCAGTACTTTGATTTTCTCAGTTTCGAAAAAAGCACAGATTAAAACACAAAGTTATTCTGTACATAACACATTTAAAATCTGGAGAAGAATATGTAAAATAACCAGAGTTAAGGAACAGGAAATCACTTGTTTAAGAGAGATAGCCTGGGATCCAGATTTTATTCCAAATAGTATTGATGATGTTTTTAAAAATGGGAGATTAAGGGCCTCACAAGATTCTATCAAATGTACAAGGAAGAAGCAATGGATTCTTTTGAAAATACAGTAAATAGATATGGTTTAAACAAGAATCACTTTTACAGATATTTGCAAGTGAGAAACTATTTGAAGGAAAAAGTCCAAATTACATCTCTTGGAGATCTCCATCCCATTGTGAGACATATGATAAAGGCCAATCAAAACCATAATTTGAAAAATATAACTGGACAAATATATCAAATATTTCAGGATTACGGAACCGAAGACATAAATAACATTAAGGATAAATGGCAGATAGAACTGAAAACATCTATATCAGATGACGAGTGGAATCAGAGTCTTAAAGATCATTTCTCAAACATAAAATCACCTTCTGCCAAGAATATGCTTGGAAGATAAATATACAGTATTTTAGAACACCAGTGATGTTAAGCAAATATACACAGAATAATTCTAGCTGCTGGAGGGAATGCGGGGAAGACAAAGCGGACCACACTCACATATTCTTTACATGTAAAAAAATAGAAATGTATTGGTCAGAAGTCATACACATAATAGAACAGATGTTTGGGAAATTGGGCCAATTTAATAAACACACTTTATGGTTAGGAATAGGTTTTAATGGCCTTCAAAAGGATGAAGAATATTTATTTTGGATTCTGAGAATTACAGCACTCAAACAAATAACAAGAAACTGGAAAAAGTTGGAAGCCCCCAAAGTAAATAAATGGCTAGAGACTGTAGAGAATATTTATAGGATGGAGAGGGAAAAACTACTTACCGTTTATGTGCGCATTTATATTACGTGTGTGCATGTGTATTTCTTGCTGTGTAATGTTATTTTCTATTTATTTATTTATTTTTTGGCTTACTTTTGGCGTTTCTCGTATCTTTCAGTTGAGTCCGGTCAGCAGTCCTGACCTGAAGAAAGACCAGAAAACACTCACAGCAACATTCAGCTTTGATTGGAACAAGATCCAGAATAAAATCAACACACAGCTGAAGGTTCAAGTCAACAGTGTTTCCACAGTTTAATGATCACAGCTTCCATCTTAAAAGGACTGGACGTGGAAGAAGTTCACAAAGTAAATGAGGAATCTTTTCAATCATTTCCAACAAAGTTCATTGATCAATTTATTCCAATAACCTGAAAGACTGATGTGACTGAGATCCTGCACAGACTCAACTGATCTGTTCAGCAGTGTTTCTCTAACAGGAGGAGACTTTCCCTCCTACAGAGGACACAGAGACACTGAGGAACCAGACCAGAACCCAAAGCCAGGATAAAGAGGTTCAGTGAATGTGGTGTTGAAGGTGTGGAGGTGGATCAGTGAGGCAGTTGAGACTCTGTAGAAGGACAGAGTGCCAGCAGGACAGTCCACATACACTCCTACTCTGTGAGAGACAGAGGAGGAGGAGGAGATGGATATTGCTCTCTTATTGTGACAGACAGAGTAACGACCATCAGAGCAGAACAGACTCCAGGACTGATCATTCTCTCCAAACACACACTCATCACTGTCTCCTTTCCTTCTGATTCTTCTGTAACTCACTGATACATGAACGATTCCTGTCCACTCGACCTCCCAGTAACAGCGACCAGTCAGACCAGTTCCACACAGCAGCTGAGGACACCAGTCAAACATGTCTGGATGATCAGGATATGACTGACGCTCCATCACATACGTCATCGTCCTGTTGTTGTCAGACAGTTTGATGTTTCTGTTCACTGTGTTTGTGTCCAGTTTGAGTTCACAGGAATCTGATGGAGAGAAGAAGAAGAAAACAGCTGCACTTATTGATCCATCATCTGCTGATTGATGGACAGTTTGATGATGACATCAGAGATGTGAATGAGTGATGTCACAGTTTGAAGATGGCTGAATGTGCTCTGCTTTGTTTTCATCAGTCAAATTAAAGACACACTTACACTTCCTCAGACCTGGTCTCAACCATCGGACTCCAGCAGGCTCCACCCTGAAAGGAGGAGGGGGGTCAGAGCAGCACCTCCTCTTTCAGCATGCAAACATGGACGTTACATCATTCTCATACACACAAACACAACATGTTGATCCGGCCTGCTTCTCCCTGCTGCCCCTAAACCTCTTCAGCTCTGCTCAGACACTGACAGCGACACTGATTCTCTCTCATCATTAAATCTGCCTTCATCAGCTCATTTCCTCATTTCAATCTGTTGCTGACTTCTATTCTAAGCTGCTTCACTCATTGATCGCTCTCTCGCTCTCCCACCTGTGATGATTAATAATCAGTCTGACTTTGTCTTCACTGAACAAACCAAAAGAGCTTTAATCATTGATTAGATTGGGTGTGAATACTGTCAATAAATTCAATATCTGAGACAAGTCATCATGACTCTGTTGTGTGGAAATCTTTTCATGTCAAACTTCCTGAAGTTCACCAGAACAAGAAGAGCCACTTGATGTCTGCACATGGAAATATTTACAAGCCATGTTTGCTGTGAAGACCATGTTCAGTCCAATTGTTCTCCACTGATGAAGGAACAGTCCAACATTTTGAGGAAAAACACTTGAATGAAGTATCTCAAAAGTCCTGCTCTGTCCTGTGGTTGTCAGGTTCCAGCAGTTTGAACTAAATAGAACTGCTTTGGACTTATTGGAAGCTTGTTTTTATGTCTTTTGAGGACAAAAAGGACATTTGTCAAACTGACAGACAGTTCTTTTACCATGCAGAGATCAACAGGTCATTATCATGTTTGTTCCTGGAGATGTTCTCCTTGAGACCTCCAACACAAATATGTCCTTTTCATGTTCAACCAGTGTTTATGTTCTGATCAAAGGACAAAGGTTTCCTCCATGTGTGATTGTTCATGTCTCACTCACATCCACCATCAACCAAAAAGACAGACAACATGTTTCCAGCTCTTCCTCCTCTTTCACACTGACTGACTGTGGCTGCAGCAGCCTCTTCATACCTGAGAGTGTCCAGTCTGCAGTGAGGATCCTCCAGTCCAGCAGACAGCAGCTTCACTCCTGAGTCTCCTGGATGATTGTAGCTCAGGTCCAGCTCTCTCAGATGGGAGGGGTTGGATCTCAGAGCTGAGGCCAGAGAAGCACAGCCTTCCTCTGTGATCAGACAGCCTGACAGCCTGCAAACACACAGAACAACACACATGGAAGATCATCTGAGGGTCCTGCTGTGTCCGTCAAATCATTGCTCTCAAAACGTAGAGATCTGATAGGTTGAGCAGCATCACATGGGAGAATTTACAACACATAATAATTCTCAACAGTTTCTGTGTTTGAGGTCAACGACTTCACACTCGACACTTCACTTCCTGAGGTCCTCAGCGACACCTTTGTGGTAATTAATCATGACTGAATCAGGAATAAAGTGATGTCCACTAATCAAAGTCATATGACAAAAACACAGAAATGATGATTTCCATCTCAGCCAGACTTAATTAATAAAAGGAACATTGAGAGAAAAAATCTGCAAATCAATATATTTATGTGTCAAATGTGTGGACTTCTGGGGTTAAAGAAAGATGTCAACACTTTTACAAAAAATCTGGGAGAAAATGGGCTTATTGATATTTTGAGTTTTTGTGAAATGATGATCAGAAATAATTTCACAGCCTTCAGTCGAACATCATCTTTTGTGTGCATGTGAAAAAATAGTATGCACGAATCTGAATGTGTGAGTGTGATTTAAAAAATCTCACAAATGAAAGTTTAGATGTAGAAATATTTTTCCATGTTTGAAAAGGCTTTGTGCAAACAGATAATCTGAATATACTTCAGATATTTTCAGCTATATTTTTGTGTAACTTGATCTGACCTGAGAGTTCCCAGTGCACAGTGTGGACTCTCCAGTCCAGCAGACAGCAGCTTCAGTCCTGAATCCTGCAGGTTGTTGTTACTCAGGTCCAGCTCTCTCAGACTGGAGGACTGGGATCTGAGGACTGAGGACAGAACTTCACAGCTTCTCTCTGAGAGGTTACAGCCACTCAGTCTGAAGAAGAAGAGGAAAAAGAACATTTATTTTAAATTTATTATTTTTATTTAATTTATTATTTTCAAATGTTGAGTGTCTTCTCAGCATGTGTTCAAATCTTTGCTGTTCCATCATAAACATGTTGTAGATGTGACAATAAATCATCAGTGAATCACAAATAAACATCCAGAAACCAACGTCACATGATATAAAAAATGAATCTGGGAGAAAATGAGGCTCATTGATATTTTGAGTTTTTGTGAAATGATGTTCAGAAATAATTTCACAGCCTTCAGTCGAACATCGTCTTTTGTGTGCGAGTGAAAAAATAGTATGAACGAATCTGAATGTGTGAGTTTGATTGAAAAAATCTCAAAAATGAAAGTTTAGCTGTAGAAATATTTTTCCATGTTTGAAAAGGTTTTGTGCAAACAGATAATCTGAATATACTTCAGATATTTTCAGCAGTGAAGTTTCAGAGTCTGAGAGACTGAAACACAAATTTCCTATCTTTGTGAGTGACACTGAAGTTTCAGGTACAAGTTCACTGAGCTGGTAGGAAATAATTCACTGAGCGTCTCTCAGTCCACGCAGGCGTCCGTTCATTGTCCTCCTGTCTGTAAGAACACAGCTGTGCTGCTGTTCCACTGACTGAAAGCTCAGAGTTGTGTGATATATTCAGAGGAACAGTTTGAGTCAGGCATAGAGGCTGTGTTCTGTGGAGCTCTGGTTGTGTCTGTGGTTGAGGCTGTCACAATCCCTCCTGATGGCCACACACATCAAACACCACTTTGCTTCATTCTCTGGCGAGCTGGACCCAGACCCAGCTCTGAGACTGGACCAGCACCTGCCAACAGCAGTCTGTCCAGCCATTGGATGGACCCTGCAGTCGCCATCTTCCCTGATGAGTCCTCTCTCTCTGGTCAAAACAAACCCTGCCCACACCTGACCTGCTCCAGATGAGGTTCTGTTCACAGTTTCAGACTGAACTTTCATTCTTCTCCTGATGGTTTTCTCTATGAGGATCCAGACTCTCAACTGAGTGAATACATTCTGTCTGCAGACCTGCTGAGCCAGACGTTCAAAGCCGTGTGACCACAGCAGAACAAACCTGATGCTTCATGTTGTTTTCAGCCACAGGAACCTTCTTGCATTTAGCTGGTAATCAATCATTTGTCTCTGTTTGCTTCAGGTCACATTAACACTTTAAATCTGACTCAGCAGATCTTCAACACACTAAAAGAATGATGAAGGTACAGAACCTAGAGACCACTTTGGATCCTGGTTTTATGTTTGGTCCTGATTTACTGTCAGTTTCATTGGACACTGCTGGTACTGCAGCTAATAGAACAACTGATGAGTTTATTGATATTTATCATCGGCTCGTAGCTTTCTGTCAGCATGTCTCACTTGTCTTATTTGCAGGAACAGTGTCGATGAACCAAACATCTCTTCTTTAGGAATCTGCACAGAGGCTGATGAAGGAATCCTCAGTGAACAAAGAAAGCTGTTTTGTCAAACGTACATTGTAGTTCATCCTCCAGAGCTACACGTGATACAGTCTCTATGCTTGTCAATACAAACAGTAACTTGATCTGACCTGAGAGTTTCCAGTGCACAGTGTGGACTCTCCAGTCCAGCAGACAGCAGCTTCACTCCTGAATCCTGCAGGTTGTTGTTACTCAGGTCCAGCTCTCTCAGACTGGAGGACTGGGATCTGAGGACTGAGGACAGAACTTCACAGCTTCTCTCTGAGAGGTTACAGCCACTCAGTCTGAAGAAGAAGAAGAAAAAGAACATTTATTTTAAAATGTTGAGTCTCTTCTCAGCGTGTGTTCAAATCTTTGCTGTTCCATCATAAACATGTTGTAGATGTGACAATAAATCATCACTGAATCAGGAACAAACAGATATCCAGAAACCAACATCACATGATATTAAAAAATTGAATCTGGGAGAAAATGAGGCTCATTGATATTTTGAGTTTTTGTGAAATGATGATCAGAAATAATTTCACAGCCTTCAGTTGAACATCGTCTTTTGTGTGCATGTGAAAAAATAGTATGCTCGAATCTGAAATGTGTGAGTTTGATTGAAAAAATCTCACAAATGAAAGTTTAGCTGTAGAAATATTTTTCCATGTTTGAAAAGGTTTTGTGCAAACAGATAATCTGAATATACTTCAGATATTTTCAGCAGTGAAGTTTCAGAGTCTGAGAGACTGAAACACAATTTTCCTATCTTTGTGAGTGACACTGAAGTTTCGGCTACAAGTTCACTGAGCTGGTAGGAAATAATTCACTGAGCGTCTCTCAGTCCACGCAGGCGTCCATTCATTGTCCTCATGTCTGTAAGAACACAGCTGTGCTGCTGTTCCACTGACTGAAAGCTCAGAGTTGTGTGATATATTCAGAGGAACAGTTTGAGTCAGCCATAGAGGCTGTGTTCTATGGAGCTCTGGTTGTGTCTGTGGTTGAGGCTGTCACAATCCCTCCTGATGGCCACACACATCAAGCACCACTTTGCTTCATTCTCTGGCGAGCTGGACCCAGACCCAGCTCTGAGACTGGACCAGCACCTGCCAACAGCAGTCTGTCCAGCCATTGGATGGACCCTGCAGTCGCCATCTTCCCTGATGAGTCCTCTCTCTCTGGTCAAAACAAACCCTGCCCACACCTGACCTGCTCCAGACGAGGTTCTATTCACAGTTTCAGACTGAACTTTAATTCTTCTCCTGATGGTTTTCTCTATGAGGATCCAGACTCTCAGCTGAGGGAATACGTTCTGTCTGCAGACCTGCTGATCCAGACGTTCAAAGCCGTGTGACCACAGCAGAACAAACCTGATGCTTCATGTTGTTTTCAGCCACAGGAACCTTCTTGCATTTAGCTGGTAATCAATCATTTTGTCTCTGTTTGCTTCAGGTCATATTAACACTTTAAATCTGACTCAGCAGATCTTCAACACACTAAAAGAATGATGAAGGTACAGAATCTAGAGACCACTTTGGATCCTGGTTTTATGTTTGGTCCTGATTTACTGTCAGTTTCATTTGACACTGCTGGTACTGCAGCTATTAGATCAACTGATGAGTCTATTGGTATTTATCATCGGCTCGTAGCTTTCTGTCAGCATGTCTCTCTTGTCTTATTTGCAGGAACAGTGTCGATGAACCAAACATCTCTTCTTTTGGAATCTGCACAGAGACTGATGAAGGAATCCTCAGTGAACAAAGAAAGCTGTTTTGTCAAACTTACATTGTAGTTCATCCTCCAGAGCTACACATGATACAGCCTCTATGCTTGTCAATGCAAACAGTAACTTGATCTGACCTGAGAGTTTCCAGTGCACAGTGTGGACTCTCCAGTCCAGCAGACAGCAGCTTCACTTCTGAATCCTGCAGGTTGTTGTTACTCAGGTCCAGCTCTCTCAGACTGGAGGACTGGGATCTGAGGACTGAGGACAGAACTTCACAGCTTCTCTCTGAGAGGTTACAGCCACTCAGTCTGAAGAGACACAGGAAGGAAGTAAACAGTAAGTTAGATATCAGAGTATTTGTTGATGAAGAAACTTCACTATCTCTGTACTTACAGAGCTTTGTTGGAGGCTTTGACCACTGGCAGCAGCCTCAGAAGAGCCTCCTCTGAAGCAGAGAATTTCTTCAGGTCAAACACGTCCAGATCTTTTTCTGATGATAGTAAGATGAAGACCAGAGCTGACCACTGAGCAGGAGACAGTTTATCTGTGGAGAGACTTCCTGAACTCAAGGACTGTTGGATCTGATCCACCAGAGAACGATCATTCAGTTCATTCAGACAGTGGAACAGATTGATGCTTTTCTCTGCAGAAGGTGTCTCTTCAATCTTCTTCTTGATGTACTCGACTGTTACCTGATTGGTTTTTGAGCCACTTCCTGTCTGTGTCAGCAGGCCTCGTAGGAGAGTCTGATTGTTCTGCAGTGAAAATCCAAGGAGGAATCGGAGGAACAAGTCCAGATGTCCATTTGGACTCTGTAAGGCCTTGTCCACAGCACTCTGGTTGAGATGTGTCTTTGCAGAGTCATGGTAGGTTCTTTGTTCTGACAGCAGATTGACTCCAGACTTGATGAAGGTCAGATGAACATGAAGAGCAGCCAGAAACTCCTGAACACTCAGATGGACGAAGCAGAACACCTTGTCCTGGTACAGTCCTCTCTCCTCTTTGAAGATCTGTGTGAACACTCCTGAGTACACTGAGGCTGCTCTGATATCGATGCCACACTCTGTCAGGTCTGATTCGTAGAAGATCAGGTTTCCTTTCTGCAGCTGCTCAAAAGCCAGTTTTGCCAGAGACTCAATTATCTTCCTACTCCTTGGAGTCCACTGAGGATCTGACTCAGCTCCTCCATCATACTTCATGTTCTTCACTTTGGACTGAACCACCAGGAAGTGGATGTACATCTGAGTCAGGGTCTTGGGCAGCTCTCCTTCCTCTCTGGTCTTCATCACATCCTCCAGAACTGTAGCAGTGATCCAGCAGAAGACCGGGATGTGGCACATGATGTGGAGGCTTCGTGATGTCTTGATGTGGGAGATGATTCTGTTGGCCTGCTCCTTGTCTCTGAACCTCTTCATGAAGTACTCCTCCTTCTGTTCATCAGTGAACCCTCTGACCTCTGTCACCATGTCAACACACTCAGGAGGGATCTGATTGGCTGCTGCAGGTCGTGTGGTTATCCAGAGGCGAGCAGAGGGAAGCAGGTTCCTCCTGATGAGGTTTGTCAGCAGCACATCCACTGAGGTGGACTCTGTGACATCAGTCAGGATCTCATTGTTGTGGAAGTCCAGAGGAAGTCGACACTCATCCAGACCGTCAAGGATGAACAAAACCCTGAACTCTTCAAACCTGCAGATTCCTGCTTCTTTGTTTTCAGAAAAGAAGTGATGAACAAGTTCCACCAAGCTGAACTTTTTCTCTCTCAGCACATTCAGCTCTCTGAAAGTGAATGGAAACATGAACTGTATGTCCTGGTGGGCTTTGTCTTCAGCCCAGTCCAGAGTGAACTTCTGTGTTAAGACCGTCTTCCCAATGCCAGCCACTCCCTTTGTCATCACTGTTCTGATTGGTTCATCTCGTCCAGGTGGTTTGAAGATGTCTTCTTGTCTGATTGTGGTTTCTGGTCCGTGTGGTTTCCTGGATGCTGTTTCAATCTGTCTGACCTCATGTTCATCATTGACCTGTCCAGTCCCTCCCTCTGTGATGAAGAGCTCTGTGTAGATCTGATTCAGGAGGGTCCGCTTTCCTGCTTTAGCGATCCCCTCAAACACACACTGGAACTTCTCCTTCAGGTTAGATTTAAGTTTACGCTGACAAACTGGAGCAAAAAGTTCTGAATGAAGACACAACAAATAAATCAATAAGTGATTGATAAAGTTCAGATGAGAATTTAATGTCCTTGTCTGAACATATTTTGGTCCATCTGTTGAGACCTCAGTGAATGTTCCACTGATCCAGCCGTTAAACCTTTAGAGAAATCCTCTTACTGCTCTGCAGATGCTCAGCCAGCTCCTCCTCCTTCATTCTCCTCAGGAAGTGCTGTGTGATCTCCAGAAATGCCTCTCTGCTGCTCCTCCTCTGCTCTGCATCCTCATCCTCATCCTCCCCCTGACTCTCTAAGCATTCTGGGTCATCTGGACTCAGAACCGTCTTGATCTTCTTCAGCTCGTTCCTCACAAAAGAGACAATGTTCTCCTCCAGCAGCTGGAACAGAAGATGATATGAATGACTCAAACTGAAATCATGGAAGCAAACATCAGATCCATGTTGGACAGACTGATGGTCCACTGGTCTAAAAAGTGCAGTGTGGAGATTATTGTGAACAGAACAGATGTGAAAGCAGCTGTTGTACATGTACAGACCATAAATATGGAGTCCACGTGAGTTTGATGCTGCTGGGCAGACTGACCACTGGGAACCTCTGAGCTCTCCTGGTGGACTCTGTGGAGGAATCATGAAGAATTAGCTCACATCATGTCCGTCCACACAGAGACAATCACCAGCTGAAGGTCCTTTGAGCTGAAGCGTTGATTCCAACATTGAATCAGATGGTTTCCACTGACATTAAAGTGATGCTCGTACTGCTGATCCCACCGTGAATCAACAGTTCAGTCTGCATTTCTGTGCAGCTTTCATTTTACTGTGTTGGTTCACCAGCTTGTCTGGTTGAGTCCCTCCAGTTCTCATTGACCCCTATAATACTGTGGACAGCATCACACAGCTCACACAAGCTCACTGGATGCTACCTGTCCAGCACAAATTGGCAGTGAGTCACAATAAAGTGAGTGAAACATGAGAGGATACTGGATCAAAGCAAAGCTGAGGGTGATTTCACATCCAGCTGTGTTTCAAATGAAAGCTGGAACGTTCTTCTCTGGACTACATGAAGGAAACAGGTGCAGCTGTTGCTCATAGAAGTTGTTCTGGCTCTTTCTTTTATTCTTGGACAACATGTATTTGTTCTTGTCCACTTGTTTGACACGCAACACATATTTGAGCTTTGTCTCCTCTCTGACCTCCTGCAGCCTTTAGTTACCCATAACACCCTTCTCTGCATCAGACGTCTTCACAGAGGCACAACTCCAGCCTGATGTGAGGCGCCATGATGCCACCGTCAGTGTCGTTCTTGACTTTGTGAATCCATCAGCAGCATCAATCACAAACAGACTGTGTGTTTCCTCAGACTCTCTGTGTTGCTTCATTCTGTGTTTCACAGCAGCTGATCTCAGTCCAGCTGTTATCACTGACATGTTTGTGTTTGTGTTGTCACATGACTGAAAACCACAACATGTTGATTTGATGGAGGAACTCAGTGGAATCAGGATTAGCCTTCGTTAGCATCTGTTAGCCTCAATCAAGTCACTGTTTTATACTCATGCAGTCATCAGTCAGAAGGTGTGTGTGGAGGAAATGTTCAGCTGGAGTCAAGAGTTGAAGACTGGTTATACTGGGCAGCTTCCACATGTGAGGATATAAATGAATGAGAAGAAGAACGACGCTGAAAATAAACAAACAGGTTTAAAAAACTTCTCTGGATAAATAACAGTTCAAACAAGAATCTGTAATATTTTGATGTTATTAACAGTTTACCTCTTTGCAGCAGACGATCGATCTCCTTTAAAATCAGCGAGGCGACCCATCGACCGTTCACTCTTCAAGGACACACAGCTGGGTTCAGGTCCAGGTCCAGATTCAGATCCAGGTCCAGGTCCAGCAGAGGCTGGTCTCCCATAGATCCTGTCAGACACAGAGGAAGACCACCAGGGACGGAAATTGACTTTTTCTTCTTCAGACTCAGAAGCTGCTGGAGAAACTAGCAGCTATCAACAAGAAAAGGATCAACACACCAAAGTTCAATCAAACATGAAGCTGAATGATTTCAGCCTGTGGATCATCGCTTCATTTGTCCATCAAATCTTGGACCAAAGCAGGACTCAACGGACTGATTTCTGAGCAGATTTTACTGTGATTGACAGACAACAAACTAAACTGTGGAGTCCATCAGCACCGACTCTGTTGGTCTGTTTTCTAACATTTGCATCACGAGACTCAGCACAAATATCCTGACTGTTATTTAGAGATGATGGTCACTGAAGCATTTTAGTCCAACATTCAAAGAGGAAGTTTGATGGTCAAGAGACTTTGGAAGGTCCCCACTGGATTTGTGCTGAAGCCTCATATTGTCCTCAGCTTTCAGTGTCCACATGTGGACATGTCAGTGCTGTTTAGGGACAGACTGGACAAATGTCCTTTAACACTAATCTAGCTCTAACCTTCATCATCATTCTGGGACAACATGAACATTAGATGGACAACTGGTCAGACTGGATTTAATGAGGACAACCATCAGCAGTGGACAACATTAGGAGGACATGTGGACATTTCAGGTCAAATTGTCCAACACGAGTTTCATACTGAGAACAACTTACTGTCTGTCAGAGACATGTTGCTGTTTAAAATGAATGAAGTAATCCATTGACTTGTCACTCCTGAGGGACACGCAGCTGGGTCCAGGTCCAGGTCCAGGTCCAGGTCCAGTTCTAGGTCCAGCAGAGTCTGGTGGGTCCTGCTGCTCTGGCCTTCAACACAACACACACAGAGCTTTGAGTGTGAATAATGATGGTGGAGAGATTCGAGTGCTCTGACATGGAGACGAGTCCTGGACAGTCAGAGATCCTGGTCTCACCTCTGAGCTTCGGTCTGGCCGTCATCGTCCCCACACAGACTGGTTTTAGAGGGACGGACTCCCTCCTCTCTGTCCTCACACCGATTCATGCTGCTGAACTCACGTCAGCTCACATACACATTGATCTGGAGAGGAAACACAAATCATTCATGTGCACATCAGCTGAAATCATCCTTTCATGGTTTCTCCTGTCCAAATATCAGCTGCTGCTCCTCTGATTGGCTGTTATCTCGTCTTTCATATCAGTGTCAGCTGAATGCAGTCAGACAGCAGTGTGAGGCCGAGCTGCTGTACTTCTATCAGTCCACTAGATGGCGCCATGAGGCCGCAGTGAGGTGAACACACACTTGATGCCTATTCAGTAAATTCAACATGACTGAAAGTTTCTTTACGTGGTCGTGACATAAAAGTGGACCGACTGTGACAAAGTGTCTCCAGGTGATTGTGATGGACCTCAGCTCGACACGTTCGACAGGTTTCACATCGAGAATTGTTCTTTACATTTTGCTGCATTCGTGGATTTTACATTGGATTATTCTGCTGTTGTTCTTTTGCACAAAACCACCATCACCTTTGCACTGCCCTCATTCCCACTGTCTCAGGTTTTGCAGTATAACTTGTATATTACACTCATACTGCACACAGTACATGATTATCTGTGTACATGTGTATGTATATATATGTACTGTATCTTCCTGTCAATCTAATTTAGTTTTCCTTTTTATTTCTTTTGTGATATTGTTCTAAACTTTGCTCTGTTTCAGTGTTTTATTCTCATGTCAAATCTTGGAGGAGCTGTAACTGCATTTTATTGGTCAGTCCTGTTATAAAGACAATGAAGCTCAACGCTGAACCTTGATAGGGAGCCAAAGTCCACAGAGGCAGCGCGATGATTAAACTGAGATCAAAAATGAAGCTTCACTTCACACAAACTAATGTGGCAGCAACAAATATTAGATTTCACCTGTGAGAACAAAGTCCATCAGAACGGCTCCTTGAACAGTTAGATTACTGGATTATTGTATCACTGATGGGTATTGGGTACTTTAATGTTGGAGTCGGTCGACGTGGAGCAACTTTTAACTGTTTTATTGACTTTTAGGAAGTTTAACGAATTGATCATTTGATTTGATTTAAAGTCTTAATTTGAAAAGTCACAAAATGAAGTAAAAGTCAAATATTTATGGAGTAGAAATAATCAAACAAAATACAAGTACTTCTAGTCTGTACTTAACTGCAGTACTTGAGTAAATTAGTTTCTTTCCACCACTGAGAGATCCTTTCAAAATAAAAGCCTGTCTCAATCAAACCCTCTCTGGTCATATTAAAAGAGGAATCTTTGATTTGATTCTTGATCACATTGAAGCACAAAGTGAGAAAAAGAAGCGACACTCGTTGCTGTTGGAGGAGAGTTCAGAGCTCTGACAGCTCATTTAGTGACACAGTTACAGACTGAATTGAGAAATAAAAGGTTTCAGCTCCTCACAGCCCTCTGAATGCTCCTTCCTGCTGTCTCCACATCAACTATTGAGGATCAACTCGCTCTGCTTCTGCTCTTATTCCAGCGTTTACACTCACAAACATCCACACAACATGGCCGATGTTTTTAACGGAGCTGCTTTCAGCTCCTTCGTCCAGAGTTCACAGTTAAACTCAGAGTTTGGAGAAATGATGGACGGAGCTGCAGATCGATGCCGTTTGTGCTGAAGCTAAGCTAACGACAGCTTGTGCTAACGAGTAAAACATTTCAGAGTTGATTCTTTACCTTTGGCTGGAGGCTGAGACGGAGAAAACAATCTGTTCCACAACATCCAGAGAGAATGAAAGTACGGTCCAAACAGCCAGAGAGGCCTGAGAGAGTTAAACTTTAATCAGATCTGACTGACACTGACATCAGTTTTCATCAAGTTCATGTTTTATTGAGCAAATAAAGATGAAATACATGTTGACCCTTGATCACTGCCAGTTGCGGACGTGTTCATCTGGGCTGCAGGAAGTGTCTTTAGTGAGCTTTAAAACCTGAGATCACTTTAACTGAGTGTTAGTTACTGTGAACAAATCAAGTTATTCTCTGGTTTTATCAAACACAACTGAAAAAGTCAAACAATCCAATAATTCAATGAACATTTTTAGTTCTGAAGAGACTAAAATCACTGATTTTTACTGTAGTCTGGAAACAAAAACATGCTGAAGTACATATGAGACGATAAACTGCAGTTTGTGTGAGTGGACATTGTCAGGGACACTTCCCAGCATGCACCACGACAAACACACTCATGGCTTTAAGTTTCACTGGATGAGTGTTGCTGCTGTTCCTGCTGTTCCTGCGTTTTACATCTGGTCGTACAATCAACGAGTTCAACATGAGCCTCTGATCAGTTTGTCAATCTGACATTTTTAAAAGAACTTCATCACATCTGAGGAAAATCTCAGCTGCTCGTGCTTTTCCATCCCATAATCCGGACGACAACAACAACAAATATCAGCTTCTGTCAGCAGGTCTGCCTCACAACCAAAACCATCATGAGGTCCAAAACCACAAGCCCTGCTTCACCAAACAGCTCAGTGAACTCAGAGCTGATTCAAGCACCAAGACCAGAACCAGCAGCCGTCTGGAACCCACTCAGGACCATCACTGCCCACAAGAAGAAAGGTCCTGCTATCAGCCCGTCCTCCAGAGCAGCTGAGGAACTCAACACCTTCTACAGCAGGTGTGAGAGGTCCCCGACCACAAACTCTGATGGCCCACTGTCCCCCCACTGAGGGTTCTGCATGATGTCAGAGCCAGACAGCAGGCCAGGAGGACAGTGGCAGTGGTTTGACTCGAAAGTTCTGGCCATCTCTGACACATTGGACCTTTATTGATACTTGAATAATTTACATTAACGCTGCAGCAAGTCTGTCTTTATTTCTGATGGTTCACACTGGATTCATTTCAGGAACTGAAGAGGAAATCAATCAGCGTCTTAAAAAACTCTGGATGTGCTCATTTCTGCCTGCTACTGAGCTTTAAATACAGTTTTCTTCAAACCAATGAAAACATTGTTTGAAGCTGTGAGAATATTTGAAGCTGTTCCAGTTAAAGACCAGCAGAGACGGACTCCTGTTTCAATAAAGCTCCATGAACAGAAAGAAGACAAACATCAACATCCAGCAGCAACTCTTCAAAGTCAACCATCACAGTGAAAATCCACAGAAACCATCAGCAGCACAGACTGCTGCAGCCACCAGAGGGCAGCATCACACTGAGCTTCACAGGCTCACCTGGTCAGTGACCAGGTCACCACGCAGGAGTTCTGGGTCCTGAAGTTCAAATCAAAGACCGTCAGAGGAACGTGGCTCCTCACAGGCCGGCTGATCGCTCCTCTTTCTACACAAGCAAGAAAAGCTAAAGAGCAGCTTCCTGCCACAGAAACATGGAGGAGACAAAGGAAGGAACTGAGCTGGAACCTTTTGAGTGTCTTGGAGGAAAAAATCAAGATTTGATCCAAATCTTGTCCCAGGACAATGTTTTCCATGTAGAAGTGGACTGGAAACATGATGAAATCTGGTTTGTTTTCAGTGAATAGTCTTTATTGTGTTTGTGTGGATTACATTTAGAGCTGATTTGAGTTCTGGTTCAGTTCCTGCTTCAGATTGTGGTTGTAGATTCTTCAGCATCAGACTTTATTCAGCAGGTTCACGTGGACGGTGACGTGTTTTGTTGCATATGTCTGTAAATACTTGGAAATATCAGACGAGAGTACAAGTATAAGTAGTACAAAGAGGAAATACAAGTAACTAAAGGTGTGCTGAAGTAATGGAGTAAATGTACTCGGTTACTTTCCACCACTAACAAGGACAATAAAATGAAGATGACAGAAGAAGAATTGAGTTTTCTGTTCACCTTGAAGTGACTGTGTGAATTTTCTCTTTTTAATTTCCATCTTTCACGTTTGAATCTTTTGGTTTCTGCACTCGAGACTCTAAACTCTGCTCATCAGCTGTTTGCTAAAACGGTCCAAACTTTCATTGAGCTCAGTCTGAAGTTTCTCTTTTCAAACCAACAAAACATCACAAAAACTGGGACCATGAAGCTGAAAACCAGCCAACAAGTATTAACTTCACCCAGAGCCCAAAATTAAAGAGCAGTCAGTGTTAAAGGTCCAGTGTGGAGGATTCAGAGGATCTGTTGGCAGATATGGGAAATAATCTTCATAGTTCTGTTTTCATTAGTGTTTGAACACCTCAAAATAAGAATCAGCGTGTTTTCGTTACCTTAGAATGAGTCTTTATGTCCACAGAGGCAGTAGGTCCTCTTCCACAGAGTCCACCATGTTGCACCGCCATGTTTCTGGTTCTTCTTCTTCTTCTGTTGTTTTCTGGCGGTTGACAAACAGCTGTTGGGTGCATTACGGCCACCTTCTGGACTGGAGTGTGGAGCAGGATAGCTTGTAATTCCACATCAGATCCTGATAATAACCCCCGTGCTGTGGAAAAACCTAAATATAGCCCTGTACCCAACATCTCCTGACTCCCTCCTTAACAGCTCAGTCGTACTCAGTGTTAGTCGATTCTTCTGGAGTTCTGTTTTCAGTGTTTGTCTCTGCTGTCGGTACCTTGGACAATGTAAGAATACATGCTGCACTGTTTCCTGTGATCCACAGTGTTCACAGTTCCCTGTAGCATGTTTCTTTATGATGTAAAGTTTACTGTTTAGGCCAGTATGACTAGTATAACCTCATCCTGGATATTATGTCTTCTTCGTTTTCTGCTCCTATGACTTTCTCTCATTTCTCCAACTTTCCTTTGAATACTGTAGAGGTGTCTACCCTTACTCCCTCTGTCCCATTGTTCCTGCCATTTCTTATTTATTTTTGATTTGATTACACATTTAATCTCAGACAGACGGGCGGACTCTGGCTATATTCTTGAGATGGTAAAAACCTATCTTTGTTATGTTTTTGATGTGTGGAATAAAAGTAAGCTCAGAGTTAAAAATCACGCCCAGATTTATTACAGAATGTGTTGGTTTAAGATCTAGTTTTGGTAAAAGTTTCTCTCTGGCCTTCAGGACCAATGACTAAGACCTCTGTTTTGTCCTGGTTGAGCTGAAGGAAATTTTCTACCATCCATGACTTGATGTCTAAAATGCAGTTAAGAAGGGCATCAATTGGCCCTGTGTCATCAGGAGAAACGGCAGTTACGTATCATCAGCATAACTATGGAAGCTGATACCGTGCCTCCTGATGACGTCCCCGAGGGGTAGCATGTAAAGATTAAAAAGAGTTGGACCTACAATTGACCCCTGGGGAACCCCACACTTGATCTCATGGGTTCCTGAGGAACATGCATCCAAACTTACAAAGAAGTGTCGGTCAGTGAGGTATGAGACGAACCAGTTAAAAGCAGTACCTGAGAGGCCGACCAGGTGCCTCAGCCTGTCTAATAAAATGCAATGGTCTACTGTATCGAAGGCGGCGGTTAGATCCAGTAGTACCAAGACTGTGAGCTTGTGGTTATATAAGTTGCACCTGATATCATTTAAAATCTTTTGAAGGGCTGTCTCGGTACTGTGGTTCATCCTAAAACCAGACTGATGCCTTTCTAAAATGTTGTTTTTGTTTAAAAAGTCATTTACTTGGTTAAAAGCAAGTTTTTCTAAAATTTTACTTAAAAAAGGTAAGTTGGATACAGGTCGGTAGTTATTAAGAATGTTGGGGTCTAAATTGCTCTTCTTCAGAAGGGGCTTCACCACCGCCGATTTAAAGGAGGTGGGGAAGACCAGTCCTCAGGTAGAACCTGTGATCCAGACGTGTTGGTAGTTAAAACCTGTTGAGATAAAAGACTGGATCTGATGTTATCGATTTTGTACCTCAAGTGGTCTGCAAAGTCTTCGCACAGGGTATTTGTTATTGTCTTATGAGATCTGTTAAAATTACTGTTTGTACTGTAGGCTATTTGACTTTGGTGTTTCTTTGCCAATGTCTTAGTTACATTTTTGAAGCTTTTCAATTGCTTTTTAAAGAAATTATGCTTTGCTTCATAGCGCACACACCAGCTATGCAGAAGCGGTCCAATTTTAAGGACACTTAATCATTACAATAACACTTTTATTCCAGCGTACCGTTCTCCACCTCAGTCGTGGATTCAGCATTTTGAACCAGGTCTTGGAGCTCGCCTGTCTGTGTGAGGCCACGGCTTTGTTGAGGGACTTTACGCTTGTCGACAGTTGGCCACTTCTCCGGGAACTTTGCAGAGACTGCATCACCAAACATCAGACTAAAGTCCTGCTCAATCTGTAGACAAGATGGAGTAAGTCAAGACGGAACAGTCAACATTAGTTCTGACACATTTCCTGTCCTAACCAGGCCTTTATAGAACAGAAAAAAATACTGAGAGTTTTAAAACAAAGCATACTAAGATCTACATACCATTCCTGGTATGTCCAGGAATCTTGGGAGCGCTGTGAAGATCTCCGAGGACTGGGTCACGAACCATGTTTTGGCGATAGGTGAAGGTCTGTCTCATCTTCTCCTTAACAGCTGCTTCATCAGCTGTATGCTTCATTAGTGCTGCAGCCTCACCACACAGGCTCTCTGTGGCTAAGCAGTTCTCCTCAATGAAGGGGTCTCCATCAGCTTTTGGACCACCTGTAACAGTGGTGAAACTTAAACCAATGACTGGTTCAAGCATATGGCATCGTGTCCTAGTATTTAAGAAATAAGACTTGGAAACTGCAAGGATGACCCTGCATGCTGCTTTCTCACAAGACAAAAATGAGGCTGATTTTATTCAGTTCAGACAGATTAAACACAAAGCAGAAGAGGAAATACAAAAATATTCATCATGTCACAACTGAGAATCAAAAAAAAAGAAAGAAAAAAAAAATCACATACCTGTCCGCGTTTGACTGACGGAGGATCTTCTTTTGTCCCTCTGATGCTTCCTTTTGAACAAACTTCAGTCTCCATGCCAGATACCCCCCCACAGAGATCAGTGAAAAGTGAGCCATGAATAGATTAGACTTTGTTTTTAATGTACTTACAGAGCCAGACTTGCCCCCAGGATCAGCCAGGAATGGGAACAAGGAAATGATGTCCTCTGCGTAATCCTCTTTGACACGCCTTGAAGGACTTGTCCTAACCAGACAGACACACAAACACTTTACTGTGTGAGATCCAAACTAAAGCATCAATATGGAAATGAAACATTCAGCAGAAGAGTGTTGTACTGGACAGGTCGAGCCAAAGGTTTCTATCAGGTGTGAAAGTGCGTCATTATTATTACAACATACCCATGTTCACTTGTCATATGCCCAACCAACATTTTCACCATGTCGCGTCGACCTTGTCTGGCCGCCTTTAGCGCATGTAGGGGAGCACAAGGCACGCTGGGAGAAGAGCAAAGTCTGAACTCAAGTGCTCCAGAAACACAGGCTTGCTTGGACCATTTCCATTTCGTCCACCTCCAAAAGAGAAAAGAAGAAGAAAGAAAAAGTCAAACAAGTGGTTATTTAAAAAAAAACCCTGAAACAAACTGAGCCGACTGAGGATCTGAAAGAGTCGCAGGGATGCACTTGTTGTCCGCCAGCTGCGTGTGTGTCCTCCTCATCGCCGCGCTCCTCCTCCAAGTGAGCGGTTTGGAGACTGTTACAGGCCTGAATGGAGAAACGCTCGAGATCCCGTGAAACATTGGAGCCATGAAAGCAGAAGACAGGGAGAAAATAATAATAACTGGTTGTTCCCGTAAGCGTACTGAATATTACACCAGACCACTTATCCGCTTTGACAGCCATTGCTCTTTATTGTTCACTCATTTGTTGTTGTGTTGTTGTTTACCATCATGTTTAAATAAATATTTTTGCTCCAAAGGACAACGCCTTGAAGTCTTGTTAACATAAGACTGACATAGAAAGGGTTACAAAAAAGTGAATAACACAAAGGCACTGTCTTTTCTTCAACTCATTTATTTGAGAAACAAAAGGTTTAAACATTGAAAAGCTACTGCAGGAAAAGGGCAAACATAAAATACTGCATGTGAAACATTCCTTAATGATATATGGATAACTGTGATCACCAGACATGAGGATGAACAAATCATTTAAACAGCTACAAGAACAAACAAACAAATAAATAAATGAAGGAGTAAAAGAATAAATAAATAAAGTAAATGCTGAAGACAGAGAGAAAGGGGGGCAGGTGCCACAGAATGCATTTCATTCTAGCAGAGGCACGTCCAAACTATTCCCAAAAAGGGCCGTGTGGCTGCAGGTTTTTTCCTCCGACCGATCAAGAGCACGCAGTCTGACCAATCAGCAATCAGACAAAAAAAACAAAAAAACCCCACTTTACTTCTGCTAACACTAGTCGTTCCATTGATTCCATTGATTGCATATCCATTGGATTTGAGGTCAAAATCACTGCTTTTTAATGGTTTGTAAGTGTAGGACTAATGGTCGTTGTTACTTCCTAAGGTGGGTGCAATGACTTGTTTTGTCCACTAGATGGAGACAAGTGACTACGGACACAACAGTTTATCTGCGTTGAAGTCTGGGACCCACTGCTAAAGAACAATGAGATACTCCTTTAACACCTAGAGCTTTGACCTTTGTCCCTGTCTGTCTGTCTGTCTGTCTGTCTGTCTGTCTGTCTGTCTGTCTGTCCATGTCAGTGTGATCCATTAGTCCTGTGCTTTTTTTCATTGCAGCATATTTGAATAGAGCAGCCTATGAAACATGCTGGACAGAGCAGAGTAGGTGTTGGATACATTCTATATGTAACCGGCAGGTTAGGTCTGAAGTGGGTGTCTGCTAACGAGGTCCACGTCCCTCAGGTTGTCTCTGGTGTTGAGGGAAACCTGTGCTGCTCTCGCTGTGGTCACTTGTCTTGGATCTTGAAGGTTGCTGTCTCCTTCCTCATGTCTTAATATGTCAACAAACAGTTCAAGTGTTATCAGCCATCAGGAATTAGTTTGTGCTCACTTGATTCTTGGTTCAGCTCGATGTTGTTGAGTAAAATGAACCATGAAAACACAACATGAAGTGAAACAATCAAGATGATATCTGATATTTTAACGGTTATCAGTCTCCTTGATTTCTAATAATCTGTATCAGCCCTGAAAAACCGTATCGGTGGACCTCTAGTCCTGATCTGAGAGACACAACAAACACTCACAGCAACATTCAGCTTTGATTGGAACAAAATCCAGAATTGAAATCAACACACAGCTGAAGGTTCAAGTCAACAGCGTTTCCACAGTTTAATGATCACAGCTTCCATCTTTAAAGGACTGGAAGTGGAAGAAGTTCACAAAGTAAATGAGGAATCTTCTCAATCATTTTCAACAAAGTTCACTGATCAATTTATTCCAATAACCTGAAAGACTGATGTGACTGAGATCCTGCACAGACTCAACTGATCTGTTCAGCAGTTTTTCTCTAACAGGAGGAGACTCTCCCTCCTACAAAGGACACAGAGACACTGAGGAACCAGACCTGAACCAGGACCAGAACCCAAAGCCAGGATAAAGAGGTTCAGTGAATGTGGTGTTGAAGGTGTGGAGATGGATCAGTGAGTCAGAGGAGACTCTGTAGAAGGACAGAGTGCCAGCAGGACAGTCCACATACACTCCTACTCTGTGAGAGACAGAGGAGGAGGAGGAGGAGGAGGAGGTGATGAATGTTTCTCTGTTATTGTGACAGACAGAGTAACGACCATCAGAAAAGTAAAGTCTCCAGGACTGATCATTCCATCCAAACACACACTCATCACTGTCTCCTTTCCGTCTGATTCTTCTGTAACTCACTGATACAGAAACTCTTCCTCTACACTCGACCTCCCAGTAACAGCGACCAGTCAGACCAGTTCCACACAGCAGCTGAGGCCAGTGGTCAAACCTGTCTGGATGATCAGGATATGACTGACGCTCCTTCACATCCGTCATCGTCCTGTTGTTGTCAGACAGTTTGATGTTTCTGTTCACTGTGTTCGTGTCCAGTTTGAGTTCACAGGAATCTGATGGAGAGAAGAAGAAGAAAACAGCTGCAGTTATTGATCCATCATCTGTTGATTGATGGACAGTTTGATGATGACATCAGAGATGTGAATGAGTGATGTCACAGTTTGAAGATGGCTGAATGTGCTCTGCTTTGTTTTCATCAGTCAAATTAAAGACACACTTACACTTCCTCAGACCTGGTCTCAACCATCGGACTCCAGCAGGCTCCACCCTGAAAGGAGGAGGGGGGTCAGAGCAGCACCTCCTCTTTCAGCATGCAAACATGGACGTTACATCACTCTCATACAGGCAAACACAACATGTTGATCCGGCCTGCTTCTCCCTGCTGCCCCTAAACCTCTTCAGCTCTGCTCAGACACTGACAGCGACACTGATTCTCTCTCATCATTAAATCTGCCTTCATCAGCTCATTTCCTCATTTCAATCTGTTGCTGACTTCTATTCTAAGCTGCTTCACTCATTGATCGCTCTCTCACTCTCCCACCTGTGATGATCAATAATCAGTCTGACTTTGTCTTCACTGAACAAACCAACAGAGCTTTAATCATTGATTATTGGACACGGTTCTCCTCATCATGTCCCATATGTGATCATGCTTCATGTGTTCATTAGAAGTGTGAATACTGTCAATAAATTCAATATCTGAGACAAGCCATCATGACTCTGTTGTGTGGAAATCTTTTCATGTCAAACTTCCTGAAGTTCACCAGAACAAGAAGAGCCACTTGATGTCTGTACATGGAAATATTTACAAGCCATGTTTGCTGTGAAGACCATGTTCAGTCCAATTGTTCTCCACTGATGAAGGAACAGTCCAACATTTTGAGAAAAACACTTGAATGAAGCATCTCAAAAGTCCTGCTCTGTCCTGTGGTTGTCAGGTTCCAGCAGTTTGAACTAAATAGAACTGCTTTGGACTTATTGGAAGCTTGTTTTTATGTCTTTTGAGGACAAAAAGGACATTTGTCAAACTGACAGACAGTTCTTTTACCATGCAGAGATCTGTCGAAACTGCATCAATTATGACCAACAGGTCATTATCATGTTTGTTCCTGGAGATGTTGTCCTTGAGACCTCCAACACAAATATGTCCTTTTCATGTTCAACCAGTGTTTATGTTGTGATCAAAGGACAAAGGTTTCCTACATGTGTGATTGTTCATGTCTCAATCACATCCACCATCAACCAAAAAGACAGACAACATGTTTCCAGCTCTTCCTCCTCTTTCACACTGACTGACTGTGGCTGCAGCAGCCTCTTCATACCTGAGAGTGTCCAGTCTGCAGTGAGCATCCTCCAGTCCAGCAGACAGCAGCTTCACTCCTAAGTATCCTGGATGATTGTAGCTCAGGTCCAGCTCTCTCAGATGGGAGGGGTTGGATCTCAGAGCTGAGGCCAGAGAAGCACAGCCTTCCTCTGTGATCAGACAGCCTGACAGCCTGAAAACACACAGAACAACACACATGGAAGATCATCTGAGGGTCCTGCTGTGTCCGTCAAATCATTGCTCTCAAAATGAGATCTGATAGGCTGAGTAGCATCACTTGGGAGGATTTACAACACATAATAATTCTCAACAGTTTCTGTGTTTCAGGTCAACAACTTCACACTCGACACTTCAATTTCTGAGGTCCTCAACGACACTTTTGTGGTAATTAATCATGACTGAATCAGGAATAAAGTGATGTCCACTAATCAAAGTCACATGACAACAACACAGGAATGAGGATTTCCATCTCAGCCAGACTTCATTAATGAAAGGAACATTGAGAGAAAAAATCTGCAAATCAATATATGTATGTGTCAAATGTGTGGACGTCTGAGGTTAAAGAAAGACGTCAACGTTTTCACAACAAGCAGTAACTTGATCTGACCTGAGAGTTTCCAGTGCACAGTGTGGACTCTCCAGCCCAGCAGACAGCAGCTTCACTCCTGAATCCTGCAGGTTGTTGTTACTCAGGTCCAGCTCTCTCAGACTGGAGGACTGGGATCTGAGGACTGAGGACAGAACTTCACAGCTTCTCTCTGAGAGGTTACAGCCACTCAGTCTGAAGAAGAAGAAGAAAAAGAACATTTATTTTAAAATGTTGAGTCTCGTCTCATGTGTGCAAATCTTTGCTGTTCCATCATAAACATGTTGTAGATGTGACAATAAATCATCAGTGAATCAGGAATAAACAGACATCCAGAAACCAACGTCACATGATATAAAAAATGAATCTGGGAGAAAATGAGGCTCATTGATATTTTGAGTTTTTGTGAAATGACGTTCAGGAATAATTTGCACGAATCTGAATGTGTGAGTTTGATTTAAAAAATCTCACAAATGAAAGTTTAGCTGTAGAAATATTTTTCCATGTTTGAAAAAGTTTTGTGTAAACAGATAATCTGAATATACTTCAGATACTTTCAGCAGTGAAGTTTCAGAATCTGAGAGACTGAAACAAAAATTTTCTGTCTTGGTGAGTGACACTGAAGTTTCAGCTACAAGTTCACTGAGCTGGTAGGAAATAATTCACTGAGCGTCTCTCAGTCCGTGCAGGCGTCCATTCATTGTCCTCATGTCTGTAAGAACACAGCTGTGCTGCTGTTCCACTGACTGAAAGCTCAGAGTTGTGTGATATATTCAGAGGAACAGTTTGAGTCAGCCATAGAGGCTGTGTTCTGTGGAGCTCTGGTTGTGTCTGTGGTTGAGGCTGTCACAATCCCTCCTGATGGCCACACACATCAAGCACCACTTTGCTTCATTCTCTGGTGAGCTGGACCCAGACCCAGCTCTGAGACTGGACCAGCACCTGCCAACAGCAGTCTGTCCAGGCATTGGATGGACCCTGCAGTTGCCATCTTCCCTGATGAGTCCTCTCTCTCTGGTCAAAACAAACCCTGCCCACACCTGACCTGCTCCATACGAGGTTCTGTTCACAGTTTCAGACTGAACTTTAATTCTTCTCCTGATGGTTTTCTCTATGAGGATCCAGACTCTCAGCTGAGGGAATACATTCTGTCTGCAGACCTGCTGAGCCAGACGTTCAAAGCCGTGTGACCACAGCAGAACAAACCTGATGCTTCATGTTGTTTTCAGCCACAGGAACCTTCTTGCTTTTAGCTGGTAATCAATCATTTTGTCCCTGTTTGCTTCAGGTCACATTAACACTTTAAATCTGACACAGCAGATCTTCAACACACTAAAAGAATGATGAAGGTACAGAATCTAGGGACCACTTTGGATTCTGGTTTTATGTTTGGTCCTGATTTACTGTCAGTTTCATTTGACACTGCTGGTACTGCAGCTAATAGAACAACTGATGAGTTTATTGGTATTTATCATCGGCTCGTAGCTTTCTGTCAGCATGTCTCTCTTGTCTTATTTGCAGGAACAGTTTTGATGAACCAAACATCTCCTTTTTGGAATCTGCACAGAGGCTGATGAAGGAAACCTCAGTGAACAAAGAAAGCTGTTTTGTCAAATTTACATTGTAGTTCATCCTCCAGAGCTACACGTGATACAGCCTCTATGCTTGTCAATACAAACAGTAACTTGATCTGACCTGAGAGTTTCCAGTGCACAGTGTGGACTCTCCAGTCCGGCAGACAGCAGCTTCACTCCTGAATCCTGCAGGTTGTTGTGACTCAGGTCCAGCTGTCTCAGACTGGAGGACTGGGATCTGAGGACTGAGGACAGAACTTCACAGCTTCTCTCTGAGAGGTTACAGCCACTCAGTCTGAAGAAGAAGAAGAAAAAGAACATTTATTTTAAAATGTTGAGTCTCTTCTCAGCATGTGTGCAAATCTTTGCTGTTCCATCATAAACATGTTGTAGATGTGACAATAAATCATCAGTGAATCAGGAATAAACAGACATCCAGAAACCAACGTGACATGATATAGAAAATAAATCTGGGAGAAAATGAGGCTCATTGATATTTTGAGTTTTTGTGAAATGATGTTCAGGAATAATTTTACAGCCTTCAGTCGAACATCATCTTTTGTGTACATGTGAAAAAATAGTATGCACGAATCTGAATGTGTGAGTTTGATTTAAAAAAATCTCACAAATGAACGTTTAGCTGTAGAAATATTTTTCCATGTTTGAAAAGGTTTTGTGTAAACAGATAATCTGAATATACTTCAGATATTTTCAGCAGTGAAGTTTCAGAGTCTGAGAGACTGAAACACAAATTTCCTATCTTTGTGAGTGACACTGAAGTTTCAGCTACAAGTTCACTGAGCTGGTAGGAAATAATTCACTGAGCGTCTCTCAGTCGAAGCAGGTGTCCATTCATTGTCCTCATGTCTTCAAGAACACAGCTGTGCTGCTGTTCCACTGACTGAAAGCTCAGAGTTGTGTGATATATTCAGAGGAACAGTTTGAGTCAGCCATAGAGGCTGTGTTCTGTGGAGCTCTGGTTGTGTCTGTGGTTGAGGCTGTCACAATCCCTCCTGATGGCCACACACATCAAGCACCACTTTGCTTCATTCTCTGGCGAGCTGGACCCAGACCCAGCTCTGAGACTGGACCAGCACCTGCCAACAGCAGTCTGTCCAGCCATTGGATGGACCCTGCAGTCGCCATCTTCCCTGATGAGTCCTCTCTCTCTGGTCAAACAAACCCTGCCCACACCTGACCTGCTCCATACGAGGTTCTGTTCACAGTTTCAGACTGAACTTTAATTCTTCTCCTGATGGTTTTCTCTATGAGGATCCAGACTCTCAGCTGAGGGAATACGTTCTGTCTGCAGACCTGCTGAGCCAGACGTTCAAAGCCGTGTGACCACAGCAGAACAAACCTGATGCTTCATGTTGTTTTCAGCCACAGGAACCTTCTTGCATTTGGCTGGTAATCAATCATTTTGTCTCTGTTTGCTTCAGGTCACATTAACATTTTAAATCTGACACAGCAGATCTTCAACACACTAAAAGAATGATGAAGGTACAGAATCTAGAGACCACTTTGGATTCTGGTTTTATGTTTGGTCCTGATTTACTGTCAGTTTCATTTGACACTGCTGGTACTGCAGCTAATTGAACAACTGACGAGTTTATTGGTATTTATCATCGGCTCGTAGCTTTCTGTCAGCATGTCTCTCTTGTCTTATTTGCAGGGACAGTGTTGATGAACCAAACATCTCTTCTTTTGGAATCTGCACAGAGGCTGATGAAGGAAACCTCAGTGAACAAAGAAAGCTGTTTTGTCAAACTTACATCGTAGTTCATCCTCCAGAGCTACACGTGATACAGCCTCTATGCTTGTTAATACAAACAGTAACTTGATCTGACCTGAGAGTTTCCAGTGCACAGTGTTTACTCTCCAGTCCAGCAGACAGCAGCTTCACTCCTGAATCCTGCAGGTTGTTGTTACTCAGGTCCAGCTCTCTGAGACTGGAGGACTGGGATCTGAGGACTGAGGACAGAATTTCACAGCTTCTCTTTGAGAGGTTACAGCCACTCAGTCTGAAGAAGAAGAAAAAGAACATTTATTTTAAAATGTTGAGTCTCTTCTCAGCGTGTGTTCAAATCTTTGCTGTTCCATCATAAACATGTTGTAGATGTTCATTCATTGTCTTCACGTCTGTAAGAACACAGTCATGTGTCCTTCATGAGGGGACAGTGCCAGACCTGAATCCAGTTCCTGAGTCTCATATTTAAGCCTTCTGGATGAAGTTTAAAGTTTCAGACTCTCGAATGTGCAGTTAGAAATAAACAGGAGGCTCTGAGAGTGACTGAGTGCTGAAACAAATATATTAAGTGAACGATTTAAAGGATCAGCAGTTTTCTGCCAGCATTCCTCTCTCGTCTTATGTGCCGTAACAGTCTTGATTTTCCTCTTTTATTTTTTACATTCTCCAAAGCTCCCCATTATAACAACCTGTTCCTCTGGACTGAAGGAGGGGGGACATGATTGGTCCTTTTTGTGGTGACAAAGAGTCAAATGATGGAGCAAACGTCTCTTTTTATGGGAACGTGCACAGAGCCTGATGAAGGAAACCTGAGTTAACAAAGGAAGCTGATAACCACCGTCGTGATGCCGTTATCTCTGCCCGGAGTTCATGTTTAGTTGAGGCAGCTCACAGAAAGGAAGCCTGGCTTGGTCCAATTTGTTTTGTCCGTCATCCCACTAAGCTTCACATGAGACAGCCTCTGTGCTGGACATAAACTGCTGACTCACAGACCTTCAGAATTCATGTTTCCCATGCCTCGGCACTCTGATCAATAGTAAATTCATCGGATTTAATGACCCATACTGCACTTTGTGAAACCTCACTGCAGAAAATATTCCTGCACAGATTTTAATTATAGATATGCAAAATATTTCTACAGCGACAAAACTTTATGACACATCTGCAAACTTGAATTTGAGAGTTTTTTTCTCTTAATTTTCACATTCAGACATGTCCACACATTTTTCTTACATGAACAGAAGAGATGATCTACAACTGCAGACTGGAAAATTATTTCTGATCATCATTTCACAAATTCAAAATCATTAATCTGTCAGAGATCTGAAAATAAACAAAACAGACTGAAAGATTCAAATCTTGACATGAGAGAGACTGTTTAAACTAAATGAATCTAAATGTGCAGAACTAACTTAAATCTGTCAACACAAACAGTAACTTGATCTGACCTGAGAGTTTCCAGTGCACAGTGTGGACTCTCCAGTCCAGCAGACAGCAGCTTCACTCCTGAATCCTGCAGGTTGTTGTTACTCAGGTCCAGCTCTCTCAGACTGGAGGACTGGGATCTGAGGACTGAGGACAGAACTTCATAGCTTCTCTCTGAGAGGTTACAGCCACTCAGTCTGAAGAACAAGAAGAAAAAGAACATTTATTTTAAAAAGTTGAGTCTCTTCTCAGCATGTGTGCAAATCTTTGTTTTTCCATCATAAACATGTTGTAGATGTTCATTCATTGTCTTCATGTCTGTCGCAACACAGTCTCTCGCTAATGTGCAGTTAGAAATAAACAGGAGGCTCTGAGAGTGACTGAGTGCTGAAACAAATATATTAAGTGAACGATTTAAAGGATCAGCAGTTTTCTGCCAGCATTCCTCTCTCGTCTTATGTGCAGCAACAGTCTTGATTTTCTTCTTTTATTTTTTACATTCTCCAAAGCTCTGAATTATCACAACCTGTTCCTCTGGACTGAAGGAGGGGGGACATGATTGGTCCTTTTTGTGGTGACAAAGAGTCAAATGATGGAGCAAACGTCTCTTTTTATGGAAAAGTGCTCAGAGCCTGATGAAGGAAACCTGAGTTAACAAAGGAAGCTGATAACCACCGTCGTGATGCCGTTATCTCTGCCTGGAGTTCATGTTTAGTTGAGGCAGTTCACACAGAGGAAGCCTGGCTTGGTCCAATTTGTTTTGTCCTTCATCCCACTGAGCTACACATGAGACAGCCTCTATGCTGGACTCAAACTGCTGACTCATCGTCCTTCAGAATTCATATTTCCTGTGACTCAGCACTCTGATCAATAGTCAATTCATCAGGTTTAATGACCCATGCTGCACTTTGTGAGACCCCACTATGGAAAATATTCCTGCACAGATTTTAATTAGAGTGTGTGGATTTCTCCTTATTTCAAATATGTTAAATGGTTAATACTGTTTTATACTGGTGCGAGTTCATAGCGCCCTCTAGGGTCCACCGTGTACTGTTTCAGTCAGTGGGTATTATAACTTGCCATACCACATTTTGACCGGTGAAGCCGAGCTGGTGAGTTAATCATTACTTGTGCTAAATATCATAAAAATGTTCGTGTATGAAGGTTACATAATGGATAATGTGTCTGTGGCATTAAGGTAGCGATTTTGTTTAAATTTGTGTTTTTCAGTTGATTACCTGCTTCTGTAGCCTACTGCTACTACCGACGGCACGATCAATGTTTGTACTAAGTCAAAGCATGTGTGGAGTTGCCGACGAAGAAAAATAAACACCTGGGAAGAGACAGAGATTGTGTCGGAGCTGAGTATGACACTGTTTCACCAGTCAAAATACACCCCGTGCGGTGGGAGTTATTAGATTAACCCAGTTAGTTTTATAAAACCGTACATACAGATACGCAAAATATTTCTAAAAATTTATGACACAGTCGCAAATTTTTTTCTTAATTCACATATTCAGACACGTGCACACATTTTTCTGACATGCACAGAAAAGATGATCTACAACTGCAGACTAGGAAATTATTTCTGATCATCATTTCACAAACTCAAAATCATCAATCTGTCAGAGATCTAAAAATAAACAAAATAGACTGAAAGATTCAAATCCTGACATAAGAGAGAGACTGTTTAAACTACATGAATCTCTAAATGTGCAGAACTAACTTAAATCTGTCAACACAAACAGCAACTTGATCTGACCTGAGAGTTTCCAGTGCACAGTGTGGACTCTCCAGTCCAGCAGACAGCAGCTTCACTCCTGAATCTTTCAGGTTGTTGTTACTCAGGTCCAGCTCTCTCAGACAGGAGGACTGGGATCTGAGGACTGAGGACAGAACTTCACAGCATCTCTCTGAGAGGTTACAGCCACTCAGTCTGAAGAGACACAGAAAGATAACCGGAAGTTATTTATTTTTCTCTTGTTAAACGATAGAACATTTATTAATGACTAAAGTCTACTCACAGAACTTTGTTGGAGGCTTTGACCACTGGCAGCAGCCTCAGAAGAGCCTCCTCTGAAGCAGAGAATTTCTTCAGGTCAAACATGTCCAGATGTTTTTCTGATGACAGTAAGATGAAGACCAGAGCTGACCACTGAGCAGGAGACAGTTCATCTGTGGAGAGTCTTCCTGAACTCAAGGACTGTTGGATCTGATCCACCAGAGAACGATCATTCAGTTCATTCAGACAGTGGAACAGATTGATGCTTCGCTCTGCAGAAGGTGTCTCTCCAATCTTCTTCTTGATGTACTTGACTGTTACCTGACTGGTTTCTGAGCCACTTCCTGTCTGTGTCAGCAGGCCTCGTAGGAGAGTTTGATTGGTCTGCAGTGAAAGACCCAGGAGGAATCGGAGGAACAAGTCCAGGTGTCCATTTGGACTCTGTAAGGCCTTGTCCACAGCACTCTGGTGGAAATGTGTAAGTTCAGGTTCTTTGTCTTTGAAGACTTTTGTGAACTGGACAAGTTTAGACACTGCACGTTCACGGTGGTAGGTTGTTTGTTCTTCTGACAGCAGATTGACTCGAGATTTGATGAAGGTCAGATGGACATGAAGAGCAGCCAGAAACTCCTGAATGCTCAGATGGACGAAGCAGAACACCTTGTCCTGGTACAGTCCTCTCTCCTCTTTGAAGATCTGTGTGAACACTCCTGAGTACACTGAGGCTGCTCTGATATCGATGCCACACTCTGTCAGGTCTGATTCGTAGAAGATCAGGTTTCCTTTCTGCAGCTGCTCAAAAGCCAGTTTTCCCAGAGAGTCAATCATCTTCCTGCTCTCTGGAGTCCACTGAGGATCTAACTGAGCTCCTCCATCATACTTGATGTTCTTCACTTTGGACTGAACCACCAGGAAGTGGATGTACATCTCAGTCAGGGTCTTGGGCAACTGTCCTTCCTCTCTGGTCTTCATCACATCCTCCAGAACTGTAGCAGTGATCCAGCAGAAGACCGGGATGTGGCACATGATGTGGAGGCTTCGTGATGTCTTGATGTGGGAGATGATTCTGTTGGCCTGCTCCTTGCCTCTGAACCTCTTCCTGAAGTACTCCTCCTTCTGTTCATCAGTGAACCCTCTGACCTCTGTCACCATGTCAACACACTCAGGAGGGATCTGATTGGCTGCTGCAGGTCGTGTGGTTATCCAGAGGCGAGCAGAGGTAAGCAGGTTCCTCCTGATGAGGTTTGTCAGCAGCACATCCACTGAGGTGGACTTTGTAACATCAGTCAGGATCTCATTGTTGTGGAAGTCCAGAGGAAGTCGACACTCATCCAGACCGTCAAGGATGAACAAAACCTGGAACTCTTCAAACCTGCAGATTCCTGCTTCATTGGTTTCAGGAAAGAAGTGATGAACAAGTTCCACCAAGCTGAACTTTTTCTCTCTCAGCACATTCAGCTCTCTGAAAGTGAATGGAAACATGAACTGTATGTCCTGGTGGGCTTTGTCTTCAGCCCAGTCCAGAGTGAACTTCTGTGTTAAGACCGTCTTCCCAATGCCAGCCACTCCATTTGTCATCACTGTTCTGATTGGTTCATCTCTTCCAGGTGGTTTAAAGATGTCTTCTTGTCTGATTGTGGCTTCTGGTCCGTGTGGTTTCCTGGATGCTGTTTCAATCTGTCTGACCTCATGTTCTTCATTGACCTGTCCAGTCCCTCCCTCTGTGATGAAGAGCTCTGTGTAGATCTGATTCAGGAGGGTCCGCTTTCCTGCTTTAGCGATCCCCTCAAACACACACTGGAACTTCTCCTTCAGTTTAGATTTAAGTTGACGTTGACAAACTGGAGCAAAATGTTCTGAATGAAGACACAACAAATAAATCAATAAGTGATTGATAAAGTTCAGATGAGAATTTAATGTCCTTGTCTGAACATATTTTGGTCCATCTGTAAAGACCTCAGTGAATGTTCCACTGATCCAGCAGTTAAACCTTTAGAGAAATCCTCTTACTGCTCTGCAGACGCTCAGCCAGCTCCTCCTCCTTCATTCTCCTCAGGAAGTGCTGTGTGATCTTCAGAAATGCCTCTCTGCTGCTCCTCCTCTGCTCTGCATCGTCATCCTCATCCTCCCCCTGACTCTCTAAGCATTCTGGGTCATCCGAACTCAGAATGGTCTTGACCTTCTTCAGCTCGTTCCTCACAAAAGAGACAATGTTCTCCTCCAGCAGCTGGAACAGAAGATGATATGAATGACACAAACTGAAATCATGGAAGCAAACATCAGATCCATGTTGGACAGACTGACGGTCCACTGGTCTAAAAAGTGCAACGTGGAGATTATTGTGAACAGAACAGATGTGAAAGCAGCTGTTGTACATGTACAGACCACAAATATGGAGTCCAGGTGAGTTTGATGCTGCTGGGCAGACTGACCACTGGGACCCTCTGAGCTCTCCTGGAGGACTCTGTGGAGGAATCATGAAGAATTAGCTCACATCATGTCCGTCCACACAGAGACAAACACCAGCTGAAGGTCCTTTGAGCTGAAGTGTTGATTCCAACAGTGAATCAGATGGTTTCCACTGACATTAAAGTGTTGCTCGTACTGCTGATCCCACCATGAATCAACAGTCCAGTCTGCATTTCTGTGCAGCTTTCACTTTACTGTGTTGGTTCACCAGCTTGTCTGGTTGAGTCCCTCCAGTTCTCACTGACCCCTATAATACCGTGGACAGCATCACACAGCTCACACAAGCTAACTGGATGCTACCTGTCCAGCACAAATTGGCAGTGAGTCACAATAAAGTGAGTGAAACATGAGAAAAGCAAAGAGAGAAGCAGAGAATACTGGATCAAAGCAAAGCTGAGGGTGATTTTACATCCAGCTGTGTTTCAAATGAAAGCTGGAACGTTCTTCTCTGGACTACATGAAGGAAACAGGTGCAGCTGTTGCTCATAGAAGTTGTTCTGGCTCTTTCTTTTATTCTTGGACAACATGTATTTGTTCTTGTCCACTTGTTTGACACACAACACATATTTGAGCTTTGTCTCCTCTCTGAGCTCCTGCAGTCTTTAGTTACCCATAAAACCCTTCTCTGCATCAGACGTCTTCACAGAGGCACAACTCCAGCCTGATGTGAGGTGCCATGATGCCGCCGTCAGTGTTGTTCTTGACTTTGTGAATCCATCAGCAGCATCAATCACAAACAGACTGTGTGTTTCCTCAGACTCTCTGTGTTGCTTCATTCTGTGTTTCACAGCAGCTGATCTCAGTCCAGCTGTTATCACTGACATGTTTGTGTTTGTGTTGTCACATGACTGAAAAGCACAACATGTTGATTTGATGGAGGAACTCAGTGGAATCAGGGTTAGCCTTCATTAGCATCTGTTAGCCTCAATCAAGTCACAGTTTTATACTCATGCAGTCATCAGTCAGAAGGTGTGTGTGGAGGAAATGTTCAACTGGAGTCAAGAGTTGAAGACTGGTTATACTGGGCAGCTTCCACATGTGAGGATACAAACGAATGAGAAGAAGAACGAAGGTTTAAAAAACTTCTCTGGATAAATAACAGTTCAAAGAAGAATCTGTAATATTTTAATGTTATTAACAGTTTACCTCTTTGCAGCAGACGGTCGATCGACTTTAAAATCAAAGACGCGACCCATCGACTGTTCACTCTTCAAGGACACACAGCTGGGTCCAGGTCCAGGTCCTGATCCAGGTCCAGGTCCAGGTCCAGGTTCAGGTCCATCAGAGGCTGGTCTCCCATCGATCCTGTCAAACACAGAGGAAGACCACCAGGGATGGAAATTGACTTTTTCTTCTTCAGACTCAGAAGCTGCTGGAGAAACTAGCAGCTATCAACAAGAAAAGGATCAACACACCAAAGTTCAATCAAACATGAAGCTGAATGATTTCAGTCTGTGGATCATTGCTTCATTTGTCCATCAAATCTTGGACCAAAGCAGGACTCAACGGACTGATTTCTGAGCAGATTTTACTGTGATTGACAGACAACAAACTAAACTGTGGAGTCCATCAGCACCGACTCTGTTGGTCTGTTTTCTAACGTTTGCATGACGAGACTCAGCACAAATATCCTGACTGTTATTTAGAGACGATGGTCGCTGAAGCATTTTAGTCCAACATTCAGAGACGAAGTTTGATGGTAAAGACACTTTGGAAGGTCCCCACTGGATTTGTGCTGAAGCCTCATATTATCCTCAGCTTTCAGTGTCCACATGTGGACATGTCAGTGCTGTTTAGGGACAGACTGGACAAATGTCCTTTAACGCTAATCTAGCTCTAACCTTCATCATCATTCTAGGACAACATGAACATTAGAAGGACAACTGGTCAGACTGGATTTAATGAGGACAAACATCAACAGTGGACAACATGAGGAGGACATATGGACATTTCAGGTCAAATTGTTCAACACGAGTTTAAAACTGATAACAACTTACTGTCTGTCAGAGACACGTTGCTGTTTAAAATGAACGGGGAAATCCATTGACCGGTCACTCTTGAAGGACACACAGCTGGGTTTAGGTCCAGGTCTAGGTTTAGAGGGACGGACTCCCCCCTCTCTGTCCTCACACCGATTCATGCTGCTGAACTCACGTCAGCTCACACACACTTTGATCTGGAGAGGAAACACAAATCATTCATGTGCACATCAGCTGAATTCATCCTTTCATGGTTTCTTCTGTCCAAATATCAGCTGCTCCTCCTCTGATTGGCTGTTATCTCGTCTTTCATATCAGTGTCAGCTGAATGCAGTCAGACAGCAGTGTGAGGCCGAGCTGCTGTACTTCTATCAGTCCACTAAATGGCGCCATGAAGCTGCAGTGAAGTGAACACACACTTGATGCCTGGACGACCGTTGACATCCACTGACACACACTGACTGAATCTGACAGGAAGCTTCAGTTTGTGGAATATTCAGTAAATTCAACTTGACTGAAAGTTTCTTTACGCCTGAACGATCCTTGATATTAACAAAGTGGTCTTGACGTAAAAGTGGACCGACTGTGACAAAGCGTCTCCAGATGATTGTGATGGACCTCAGCTCGACATGTTTGACAGGTTTCACATTGAGAATTGTTCTTGACATTTTACTGCATTCGTGGATTTTACATTGAATTATTCTGCTCTGTTGTTCTTTTGCACAAAACCACCATCACCTTTGCACTGCCCTCATTCCCACTGTCTCAGGTTTTGCAGTATAACTTGTATATTACACTCATACTGCACACAGTACATGATTATCTGTGTATATGTGTATGCATATATATGTACTGTATCTTCCTGTAAATCTAATTTAGTTTTCCTTTTTATTTCTTTTGTGATATTTTTCAAAACTTTGCTCTGTTTCGGTGTTTTATTCTCATGTCAAATCTTGGAGGATCTGTAACTGCATTTAATTGGTCAATCCTGTTATAAAGATAATAAAGCTGAACGCTGAACCTTGATAAGGAGCCAAAGTCCACAGAGGCAGCGCGATGATTAAACTGAGATCAAAAATGAAGCTTCACTTCACACAAACTAATGTGGCAGCAACAAATATTAGATTTCACCTGTGAGAACAAAGTCCATCAGAACGGCTCCTTGAACAGTTAGATTACTGGATTATTGTATCACTGATGGGTAACGAGTACTTTAATGTTGGAGTTGGTCGACGTGGAGCAACTTTTAACTGTTTTATCGACTTTTAGGAAGTTTAATGGACTGATCATTTGATTTGATTAAAAGTCTTATTTTGAAAAGTCACAAAAAGAAGGAGAAGTCAAATATTTATGGAGTAGAAATAATCAAACAAAATACAAGTACTTCTAGACTGTACTGAACTGCAGTACTTGAGTAAATTCGTTTCTTTCCACCACTGAGAGATCCTTTCAAAATAAAAGCCTGTCTCAAACAAGCCCTCTCAGGTCATATTAAAAGAGGAATCTTTGATTTGATTCTTGATCACATTGAAGCACAAAGTGAGAAAAAGAAGCGACACTCGTTGCTGTTGGAGGAGAGTTCAGAGCTCTGACAGCTCATTTAGTGACACAGTTACAGATTGAATTGAGAAATAAAAGGTTTCAGCTCCTCACAGCCCTCTGAATGCTCCTTCCTGCTGTCTCCACATCAACTATTGAGGATCAACTCGCTCTGCTTCTGCTCTTATTCCAGCGTTTACACTCACAAACATCCACACAACATGGCCGATGTTTTTAACGGAGCTGCTTTCAGCTCCTTCGTCCAGAGTTCACAGTTAAACTCAGAGTTTGGAGAAACGATGGACGGAGCTGCAGATCGATGCCGTTTGTGCTGAAGCTAAGCTAACGACAGCTTGTGCTAACGAGTAAAACATTTCAGAGTTGATTCTTTACCTTTGGCTGGAGGCTGAGACGGAGAAAACTTTCTGTTCCACAACATCCAGAGAGAATGAAAGTACAGTCCAAACAGCCAGAGAGGCCTGAGAGAGTTAAACTTTAATCAGATCTGACTGACACTGACATCAGTTTTCATCAAGTTCATGTTTTATTGAGCAAATAAAGATGAAATACATGTTGACCCTTGATCGCTGCCAGCTGAGGACGTGTTCATCTGGGCTGCAGGAAGTGTCTTTAGTGAGCTTTAAAACCTGAGATCACTTTAACTGAGTGTTAGTTACTGTGATCAAATCAAGTTATTCTCTGGTTTTATCAAACAAAACTGAAATAGTCAAACAATCCAATAATTCAATGAACATTTTTAGTTCTGAAGAGACTAAAATCACTGATTTTTACTGAAGTCTGGAAACAAAAACATGCTGAAGTACATATGAGACGATAAACTGCAGTTTTTGTGAGTGGACATTGTCAGGGACGCTTCCCAGCATGCACCACGACAAACACACTCATGGCTTTAAGTTTCACTGGATGAGTGTTGTTCCTGCTGTTCCTGCGTTTAACATCTGGTCGTACAATCGACAACTTCAACATGAGCC